>NC_141066.1:15849433-16054433 GCF_041138505.1 Cibotium barometz | reverse complement strand
GAAGGGGGAGTGATTGAAAGAATGGCACACACTCACCTATGTGTAAGCATACCGAATTAAGCGAGTGGATAGGCTTTCTCATGAGATGTGAGGGACACTCCAGCGCGGTGGTTCAAGGGATCAAGGGCTACCTAGAGTTTTGGCAAAAGTGGTCAGGGAAAGGAAGTAGCATGCACATAATACATTGAGCCGGTTATTTCATACTGGAAGAATATAGTTGATGAGCTACAGAAGCCAACAAACAAGTGTGTTGGGCATTACAGAGAGTTTTGGCCAAAGACTACAGGAACCCATCGTATGCAACAAATAGAAGAAGAGCTAGATGAGTTCCAAGGATACAAGGAGTGGAATGACCACAATTGTGGTCCTCTAAGTGGGAGGCCAAAGGATGCTTTTAAACCAGACATTGATGTGCAAAAAGGCGACTTTGTTCTTTTGTGAGGCCAGGAGATCCCGGGTACCCAATATGACTAGGAGTTGCAGAGACAAATGTTGAGTTGGATAGCTCATCCCCTAACTACAATAAAATTTTCATTCAGTATTGGGCACCAAAACGTAGGAAGAAAAACCCTACAATAGCCGAACTATATGAAGGTTGTTGGGAAAAGAATTGGTGCGGCAACTTAGTAGACCCAAAGGGATGGGAGTTTGTTTATGTTGTGGTTTGGTCATGTATTCCAAGGGGTAAAAGAATTCCAGAAATAGTTAAAATCCCAACCAATGCAGTGGAGAAAGCACATGCTAGCTTATTGGTAGCAATTGAAAACTAGATTACTTGTGTTTCTCCTATGATATGTGTTGGGTCACACTTTATTCTAGAGAATTTCCAATTTATTTTGTAGTTTCCCATATGCTCTTATTCCTACTTTCAAGTGGGGTGAATATTGTAAGGCCTATGACCACATGGTTATATAGGTTTTTATCTAATTGTTTGTACACTCCATATGACCTTTGTTTTCTTAATTGAATTGGAGTATTATTGTGTGCTATTCTTGGATGTTGCTTTTATAACAATACGTAGGTACAATGGATCATATATGGATGCTAGAGATTTATCAACTCTTTTACCAAAGGACATCATTGTATGAGGTGTTTGTTAACACCTGAATTAACATCAACTCTCTACAACAACAAAAAAAGGTGTTTCTTAACACCACCAATTTCATGAGAAGCTATCTCTTTGTCTACAAAGTGACCAACCAAGTCACAAATCCTACACACAACTTTATAAGTTAATTATAAAAATTCCCTTATATGAAATTTTCCCAAATCTAATGGGAAAAAAGGGGTAAGGAGACCTCCAAATTTTCCCAAATCTAATGGGAAAAAAGGGGTAAGGAGACCTCTAAATTGGTCCCAAAGTTGTGGGATTTTCCCCCAAATGATCTAAAATGGTGTTTGTTTTGTAAACCCAGGCATGGGGAGCTCGTTGGAAAAAGTGGGACGATGTCGAAAAAAAAGTGGGGATGGGCCCATCATACTCCTAGCGGTGGGTGGCGGCGCGAATCTATATTCATGGGCACTAATTTGAAAGCTACCACCAAGGTGGATGAATTAATGTCTCTCCTCCTAGAGGTTATAAGCATTGCCAACCACAAACCCAAAACACTTTGGTGCCTACGGATAGGTGCCCCAAATGTAAATCCACCAGGCACCTCAGTCAAGGGCTGCTGGTGGCGAGATGACTACGCAAGATTCACGCATCCTGGGAGGCTTGCTTGGCAAGTTCATAAGGGGGAGTGATTGAAAGAATGGCACACACTCACCTATGTGTAAGCATACCAATCAATTAAGTGAGTGGATAGGCTTTCTCATGAGATGAGCTACCAGGACAAGGCGGATAATGTACCAAGCTACTATGATTGAGATTTGAACCCATATGAGTGTTTTTGATCCGGTATGGGCCTCGTTCTTCAAACTTGTACTATCTTTATATGCTTTGGGCCACCTGTTCTTGGTTTATGCTTCTATGTAGGGGGAATTGGTGTTTACTTACATTGCATAACAACTCACATAAGAGGGTGCTTGGCTTCCCAAGATGAACCCTAGGGTACTCTTCTTTGACTCTCTTTGCCTTGTTGATCCAAAAGATTTCCTTCCAAAGATGTACCGGTAAGTGTCCCCATTACCATCAGTCTATGCAACTCTACCCAAGTTTACGTATCTACTCGGGTTTACATTTAACATGCCCAATTTTGTTATGGTACAAAGTGATGGAAAGCATGGCCAAGACATGCAGCCATCACTTGCACTTTTTTGGCATCCTCACCCGGGAAAGCTTCAAGTTTGTGACTATTGAGGGGCCCCAAACAACCTAATGCCATTTATTGTGGCTTCTACACCATGATGTGTATGAAGAGTTTGGCAGAGGAGGACACCAAACGCTTAGAAGATGCCAAGAGTTGGGTAAACATTCATATTACAAATCCTTTTTGCGGCATCTTTTGTGTCTCTAAATCTTATCCTTCACTTGCCTTTCCTTCTTACAACTTGCTCTTGATTGGTTTTCAAATGATGATGTGGTGAGAGTGTGTGCATATATCCAGGTTTGGTGTTTGGAAATGTTGGAGCAATGAGCCTTGCTGTTGTGCCCCGGTTTACGTTTTTTCTTGGGTTTACATTTCACATAAAGTCTCATAGATGTGAATGTGGGCACACTTTGTAATTATACTTTGTCTTGAAATACAAATCAAATTTTTGCACTTTGGCTAGACGAGCACTTTGGCACATTATGATGTGTTATGTGACTACTTGAATCCTTGTTCCCTTTTTCCATGTCTCCTTCATGGTGTTATGTTTCATGATGTATTGTATGGTATGCCTGGGTTTACACACATCTTCATGGTTTCCCCTTGGGTTTGTGTGTGTTTCACTTGCCTTGCAGAAGTTGTGATTTTTGAGTCTGAGTAGGTATTTCCATGGATGTGTTGCAAAATTTCATGCCTCATACATACATATATAACCTAGAAAAGAACCCACTCCCCACTTATGATCTAATGGGGCCGTTCATAGAAGTTCTTCCCCCTTTACACATTGGTGTGGAAATAGTGCAGCCTTGATCATACGTGGATGACAAAACATGACCATCCACGAGGATGTCAAGGCAAGGCTTCTAAGGCTGGAGAGTGATCAATCAAATCTCAAGAACCTGATCAGTGTGGTTTCCTGCAAAATATTACAAAAGTCTAAGAAGTGGGGTAATTTTATTTTTTCTAAGGCACTCTTCAGTTATGCATTCAATTATGCAGTGTTGAATGTTTACTCAACTCTTGGCATCTTCTGAGTGTTTAGCATCCTCTGCGAAATGCTCATGCATATGATGGTGTAGAAGCCACAGTCAATGGCATTAGGTTGTTTGCCCTCAATGGTAACAAACACGAAGCCTGCCCCGATGGGGACACCAACAAAGTGCAAGTGATGGATTCAAACATGTCTTGGCCTTACTTTCCCCATCACTCTGTACCATAACAGAATTGGGCACATTAAATGTAAACCCAGGCAGATACGTAAACCTGGGCACAGTTGCGGTGCAGACAGGTGGCGACAGGGACACTTATCGATATAGCTTTGGAAGGCAATCTTTTGGATCAAGAAGGCAGAGAGAGTTAAAGAAGAATATCTTGGGGTTCACCTTGGGAAGCCGGGCACCCTCTTATGTGAGTTTTTATGCAATGCAAATAAACACCAATGCCCCCTTCTTTCATAGAAGCACAAACCAAGAACAGGTGACACAAAGCATATAAAGAGTACAAATTCGAAGAAAGGGGCCCTTACCACATCAAAAACAGTCATATGAGTTCAAATCTCAGTCATAGCAGCTTGCTACATTTTTTGTTTTGTCTTGGTCGCTCATCGTATTGAGCAAGCCTGTCCACTCGCTTGATTGATCGGTATGCTTACACATAGGTGAGTGTGTGCCCTTCTTTTAATCACTCCCCATTCCGACGAACCTGCCATGTGACCCCGCAGGATGTGTGAATCTTGCGTAGTTGCCAGCCCTTGACCGAGGTGTGAATACCCAACGTACCTGGGTTTAAGTTTGGGACACCTATCCACAGCACCAATGTGTTTTGGGTTTGTGGTTGGCAATGCTTATAGCCTCTAGGAGGAGAGACATTAATTCATCCACCTTGGCACCAGTTTTCAAATGAGTGCCCACCATGAATATAGATTCTATTTCAAATTAGTGCCCATGAATATAGATTCTATTTTCAAATTAGTGCCCATGGATATAGATTCTATTTCAAATTACGCATGCACACAGCCACCAACCACTAGTAGTATGGTGGGCCCAACCCCACTTTTCGATGTTTCCTCGCTTTTTCCATAGGGATTTCCCATGCCCAGGTTTACCCAAGCCTAATGCCATGTGTACATGCACAATTGCTCCTTTTTCGTGCCCCACTTTCGTGCGGTCGATCCCTTCATCGCATGCATTAAGACTACGTGGAGATAGTACTGACCCTCAGCAGCAGCACTATCTCCATGCAGCACTTAACACGTGTGATGAAGGGATCGACCGCGCGGAAGCAGGGCATGGAAAAAGGGGAAATCATGGACATACTCATGGCAAGTGGCCTGGGTTTACATTTTTTGTAAACCCAGGCATGAGGAGCTCACCAGAAATCATGGGGAGATTGTTGGAAAGTGGGGCTGGGCCCAGTGTCAGAGTGGCGGTGGGACACAGTTTGAAAAGACATGCAAGCGCCTACATGGCAAGTACACAAAATGTCGCATAGAGTAACGAGGGTATGAGTAGGCACATGGCCCACATGTGCAAGATCCTCAACCCGAGAGGCGAATCCAAGGTGATCTTCATGCAACGTCTGTGCTCTGGTTAGAGGGCCCAGGCAGAAAAGAAGGCTATGTTGGTGTTTCATTCTTGCTTGCAAACTTTGGCAGCTTGGCTATTTTGAGCAGTGCGCCTTAGATCCTTGGGCATTACTTGATTGTTGCTTACTACGGCATCTACACGTAGGGCCCTTCACCCCCTGTGCGCCCAAGCCCCATAAGGAGTGTGAACTATGTTTGACACTATAAGCAGGAGAAAGGAGAGGGGATGGGACCTAGGTAGTCACCTTGCAAGCCTCCGCCCCATGGCCAGGTGTGGAGAAGAGCCAGTGTAATATGCGAGAAGTTGCGTTGGGAGCAGTTGTGATGACGAAGGACCCCCCCCCCATGGTGAAGGTCAAAATAGGCAATAGGAAATGCAGGGCCTCTTCAACGAGACGACGGAGCAAAGAGTATCAGTAAGCACTTGGTGTCCAAGTTTACCTATGCATAGCAGCTTTCATTGATCGGTTCTTCTTGTTCTTGCAAGTGGAGAAGTCTCAAAAGGGGACGGGTGATGGTGGAAAAAAGAGAAAACTAACGGGGCAGTAAACAACTGAGGGCAGACCCCCATGGTAGGTATTCACAACCCCATAGGCATCTTGTATATGCCCGAGTTTTTCTGTATTCTGTCCTACTTATGCATAGCAGATTTGATGTGACTTATTTCTTGTGCTGCTACAGGTGTGGAGAAGTCTAAGGCGGTGACGGGTGATGCTAAAAAAAGAGGAAACTAACGAGGACGACAAAGGGCAATCCCCCCATGATAGGTATTCACTCAACCTGAGATTCGCCTCGATATGCCCGAGTTTTCTGTATTCGGTTCTACCTGTACATAGTGGATTTGATGTGTCTAACTGCTTGTGCTATAGGTGGAGAAGTCTAAGGAGGTGATGGGTGATGCTGGAAAAAAGAGAACTAATGGGGACAGCAACGACGGGTAGCGCACCCCCCCACGGTAGGTATTCGGTGCCCGGGTTTACCTATATGTGCTCGGGGTTTTCTGTTACCACGGGTTTTTGAGTATGTTTAAGTTTGATGTTGAATGCTGCTTGGGCTGCAGGTCAAGAAGACATGTATGTGCCCGAGTTTTTCTATGACCACGGGTTTTTGAGCATGTTTAAATTTAATGTTGAATGCTACTTGGGCGCTGCAGGTGGAGAAGCTTAAAAAATTAGACATATATGGTGGAAAGAGAAAACGAACGGCGGAAGCTGCAATGAGGGAGGGCACACCCCCTTGGTAAGTATTCATTGCCCAGGTTCACCTATAAATGCCCAGGTTTACCTTTAAATGCTAGTTTTTCTGGATGGGACCGTGGGTTTACTTTTGTACGTTTGGATTTGGACTATAGGTGGAGAAGCTTTGAAAAATGGACGGTGATGGTGGAAGAGAAAGCAAACGGCAGAGACTGCAAAATGACAGAGGGCACACCCACCAGGGTAAGTATTCGATGCCCAAGATTACCTATTAATGCCCGGGTTTTTGGGATCGCGGGTTTGCCTATGTGTTTGGTGCACGGTGGTGGTGGAAAGAGAGAACGAATGGTGAGGGTAGCAATGACCAAGGGCACACCCCCCACGATATGTATTCAATGCCTAGGTTCACATGTGTATGCCCAGGTTTACTTGTAAATGCCCGGGTTTAGGGTGTATGAGCTTGGTCGGGTTTTATCTATGCACAGTGGATATAAGAGACAGGTTGTTCTTGTGCTGCAAGTGGAGAAGCAAAAAAAAGGAGATGGGTGATATTGGAAAAAAGACAAAGGGAACGGGGGAGACAACGACAAAGGGCACACCCCCCACAGTAACTATTTAGTGCAGGAGGGTTTACCTATGTATGCCTGGGGTTATCTTTACACAGTGGATTTGATGTTGGGTCCACGTTGTGCTACAGGTGGAGAACCCTAAAGAGGAGAGGAAGGTGGAGAAGGGAAAATAGAGGAGGGGGAAATTAGCAAAAGAGGCCTCTGAAATCAAAAAGAGGCCTCTGAAATTAGCAAAAGAGGCCTCTGAAATCAAAAAGGGGAAACGAGGATGCCTCCCATTGTGGCGGAGATTGACTAGGCCCTTGTAAATAGCTTGTTGGGGGGTGAGGTTAGCACCAAGGCAATGAACTTTTTTGCCCTGTGCATGATGAATACCTTGTGGGTGGCCAACCTCCTTCCAAAGAGTTTGTTTCATCAACTCATTGTGGTTTGGCGTGCCGATTCGGTCACACCCACAGAAGATGACAACGGCACAGTCGGCCAGCATGCTCGGGGGAATCAATTTCATGTCCTATGTGTTTGTCTTCTTGCCAGTTTTGATCAGGTAAGGGACCCTTTTTGGTAACTTGTAGCCTCTTTGTACACTTTGTGTCACTTGTTCAATGCAAGGTTTGTGATTCTATGCAAGGGGTTTTGATGCTTGTTCGCACTATATAACAACTCACATAAGAGGGTCTCGTGGCTTCCCAGGGTGAACCCCGAGATTCTCTTCTTTGAATCCCTCAGCCTTGTTGATCCGAATGACTGCCTTCCCAAGGTGTACCAGTAACTGTCCCCACCATCTGTCTGTGCATATTCATGCCAGGTTTACGTGTATGCGAGGGTTGAAATTTAACATTGCCCACGTCCGTTTATGGTATATAGGGTGATGGAAAGAATGGCCAAGACGTGTTTGGGGCCATCACTTGCAGCTTTGTTTGCATCCCCCCATGGATAGGCTTCGAGTTTCAAACCATTGAGGGGTCCCAACAACCCAATGCCATTGACTGTTGCTTCTACACTATGATGGCAATGAAGCGCTTGGCGGAGGACATCTTCTCTCGGAATATGCCTAGGGGTTGGGAAGCCTTCTATTTACAAATCTTTCTATAGTTTTTTTTGTGTCGCTAACTCTTATTCTCTTCACTTGCTTTGCACCTTGGTTGGTGAGTTCACAAATGATGATGTGGCGAGGCTGTGTGCAGACTTCTGGGGTTGGTTATTGAAAACACTGGAGCATTCAGCCGCCTTGTGGTGAGATGAAAGACCATAGATGTGTCTGCACACTCGTGTTTTGGCTTTGTAATCGTTCTTTGACTTTGAAATATAAATCAAAATTTTGCACCTTGTTCTACCGTATCTAATTTTATTTTTAACTAATGTACATTTAAACTCATGTGATTGTAAAAGCTACATACTTTTAATTAAAAATGTAAGATAATGTGATGTTTTCAATTCACGTAAATGTTTATATACTTACCTTTGTGATGAGCATGTGTAAATCCTTTTTTTATAGCATGCCCCCCAATAATATGTCAACGATTGTTACACTCACTCCATGTCTCATGCATACATTACATACATACGAATACATTACATACATACATGTCAACGATTATTACACTCACTCCATGTCTCATGCAAGTAATCCTTTGTACATTAAATACAATAATGTGCAAGTAATCTCGGGAGACTAGCAAAAATGTTGTTATATTCAAACAAAATTTGTGCTCAACCTTTGTAGCAAATCATATTGAGAAAGCATACGCAATCTTGTGATAATAGAAAATACAAATTAGCGGAGATTACATTAACACCATCTTGAGCTTTGATGCATAAAACAGCATTTGACCATTGGCTAGAGTTAACACAAAGCATCACTCATCATCCTCATTAGGGCCACATGAATAGGATGACACGTTTGTGACATAGGCATATGAGTCATCATATACTATCATGTACCAACCCATCAATGCCCCTAGTGCATCTTGTGGAGCAAGTCTTTGTGTCAAGGCAGCAATGCATGACAAGTTTAGCATAAGTCGATACAGAATGGGTCCACCAACAAAGTCTTTGTACAACAATGATGACAATACACCCGTGGCCATTTCTCAAAGCGCATTTGGTTCCATCCCCTTTAATGCTTCCTCCTCAACACACCGGTCTGGTGGGTAGGTTGAATGGGTGCCACATTTATCTTGTCAATCACCTCTCCTTTGGTCATGGGCTTGCCATGACCAAGCTGTGTGGCTGTCACATGGGATTGCACTTGAGAAGTGCTTCCCTTCATTGGTAACACAATCTCCTTTGGGGCCCTTGTATTGCAAAGTCCATTATGGGAGATTTGTATTTGGCTCATCAATGCTTGTATTTGTGATTCAGCATATGAAGGTATCCCTTGTGTAATTATGTCCAGGAGATCTTTTAATTCTTCAATGCTATGATGCAGTAACTCTCGGAAGTGGAAGGATTATCTAAATCACCTGGGGGATCCACGTCACATGTTGGCTCACACTCCCACCCCATCGCATGTTCCGTGTCAATGATGGGGAGAATGGAATGAAGGTGTGGGAACCAATTTTTCAAGATGAGCCATACACCATAGAGATGCTTGTAGTCGCTTGACCAATCCCAGCAATCACAGTATGCCGATTGGATGCTCACATGGTACCAAAGTGTGAACTTGAAGTACTCAAGATCTTAAAGAGCATTGATGATTTGAAGAGTGGATGAGTCACCTTCATACCTCCGAAGTATACCCTCTCCACCTGCTAGCCTTGTTGTCTGTGACTTGTCACTACCATAAATGATGTATGGTCTAGAATCAACTACAGGCAACAAACCCGAACAAATCATATGCAAGGGAAAGAAACTCGAGTACTCATATAAGCCCAAACACATAGATATAGCCCAGCACAATAGTCATCTTTACATGTTTCCTACTTGAAAAACTCAAGTGTTGTGCCCCCCATTTGTGTGCCTATTATTGAGTCACCCACAAGATCATGTAGAAGGTTCAGGGCTGACCTATTGATCCATGCATCCAAGAGCGTATACTTAACATACTGCCAAAGTCTCTCAACCAGGTTTGTTGTGTCCACATTGCCATGTGGAAAAAGATGACCAAATTTCGGCCACATGCACATCTTGCTGCACCACCCATTGTTGATGTAACGCACAATGTGGTTGTGCACTGAATACTCTTGGATGAGTTGCTCATACATACACTCAACGTGCATAAGGTGGACATTGATGTGTACACATTATCACGCTTGTCCTTTGGAACCTGCTCTGCGAATAGAACAATGTCTCAGTTTGCATAGTCATTTGCCTTGATTTAAATCAATGTAAACCTTATACGAATGTACTTGTGGGAGAAAATTCTCCACTCATGCCTTTTTGGTGTGAAACTAGCAAACAAGCACCCTGCACGCAATCTGAAAACGATCTCCATTACCATCTTTGGCCCAACAATGAGGATCATTCTCGCGACTACATGCATGATTGCTAGTAACTCTGTGGGACACTTGTCAATGACCAGCGCTGCTGCAGAGGGCGAACTTCATTCATTCTCTCAAACACCACTGTTAGTGCGATCTATAAGGCAATGCTCTCTTAGCTTGTACCCGCATTCTCTCAAACACCACTGTCAGTGTGGTCTGTAAGGCAATGCTCTCTTCGCTTGTACCCACATTATGGGTGCAAAGCATGAACCATACGAGCATGCCAATCCCCTGTTGATTTGGCAGAACTGCAGTATATAAAGGAATCCCAAACACATTTGTCTTGAAAGTGGAGTCTATGGCCCAAGAATTGTTCCTTGAGAAGCGTAGGGACTTGTCCAACATCTACTCATCTTGGATAACAAGGATGAAGGGTCTATCCCTCTCATCTTGGATAACAAGGATAAAGGATCTATCCCTCTCATTTGAAGCTTGCGGGTTGTATGGTTGTGGCAGTACAACACCTTGTTTTGTGCCCTCAATTGTAGAGCCTCCATGTACATGGAGGTCCAATTGTCACACATGCTAGCCTTCCTCTGCAAGAAGTGGTTGATGTTCAGAATTAGCTATGCACATTCAAGACATGCAACACAATGTAACACAATTGGGCCATGCATTACCTTTGATGCGCAATTTGTATGACATCATTTGGATCTCTTTTGGAATCATGAAGAATCTATATGTCACCTCTCGATCTACTGGGGTTGACCTCTCAATGTGAAATGCCTCCTTTGACACACTTATCTTTGCAACATGACGACATGTCCCCACATCGAACAAGTCCTCCATGTGATGCAACACTTGATAACCCGTGGGTGCATTGGCAAGTGGCACAAGTCGCTACGTGATCCTGGCACATGTCTCTCACGGCCTCCCTGCACTATGATGGCCACATCTTGCATGCCAAGTGGTGGGTACTAGACCACAACCTTAAAAGGGCATCCGCACTTCTTTGATGTGTGCAATCTTTGGTCGTCACCTCCCTTTCTCCCCACCCCACCTCCATGAGATGGCATATATATTCCACAACCATCTTTGCCCTAGATAGGCTGGAACGCTTGTTGCTTGATTTTGTGTAACAAGCCTGACCTTGTGCTGGATAATTATATTCTCCAGCTCCAAACATCAATAATCAGCCCTGTTCAAGAAATGTTTGTCAATAGCATTTACAGTCAGGTCACTCTTGACTTCACCAAGATATAAAGCAGGGCAATGGTCTTGTTACACAGCCACAGGATAACAATTCTGATATGTAAAACCAGCCAATGACTCTTCTGTAACCCAAGGCAGGCTACACACCCACATGCACCGATCAACTCCATGACATATGGCAGAGGGATGCCATGTTTCTTCACATTAGTGCACCATGTTGACTTGATCTTGGCAATTGTTTCTTTAAGGCCAAGGTGTGCAGGTGAGTGACATGCCATGATAATGCCCTTCTAGTATTCTACGCATGCAATCCTCAAACTATCCCTCAATGCAAGATACCTCAAGCCAAGATCACTAACCACAATGCATAAATAATCTCTCATTCTCACCCACCTCTTCAAATCCAAGAGTCCCCATGTGTCTTGTTTTTTGAGCATGTCCAAAGTCACCGAGAACCCATCCTCAATGCATGCTATCATCAAGGTGTAGGTTGCCCTATCAAATGAAAAGAACCTTGGAGATGTGAAGGTGAATGGGTCAATTTCTTGCCTGGACTACAATTCCGACAAAAAGCCACTGCCATCAAAAAGGTCCTCCATCTCCACGTTGTCACTAGACACATCTTTGTCCTCATCACCAGACTCACTGAAGGAGTCATGCAAAGAGAAAAAGCTAGTAAGGAGGCAGAAATCAACATCTATTTAATCCCCAATACTTCCCAATAACATATTATAGTCTATGGCTTCTTTGCGTGGAGTCTCATTTAAATCCAAGTCATAGAAACCTATCACATTTTATGCCTTGTCCTGGTCGCTCAGCATGAGGATACCTATCCACCCACTTAATTGATCGGTATGCTTGCACAAGGTGAGTGTGTTCCCTTCTTTCTCTCATCCCCCCTGTCATAAGAACCTACCATGTGACCTTGTTTTGATGCACAAATCCTTGCGCAGCCAGTCCTTGACCGAGGCAGAGATACCTATATATGGGGGGCACCTACCTGTTGGGCAAAAATGTGATTGTGGTTTGCGGTTGGCAATGCCCACACCCTCTAAGGAGGAGAGACATTAATTCGACCACCCTGGCATGGGCTTTCAAATTAGTCCCATCAATATGTAGATTCCATTTCTAATTATGCACGCGCCCTGACCAACCATATGTACCTCGGTGGGGCCAGCCCCACTTTTCAACTATTTCGCGCACTTTCTAGCAAGCTCCCCATGCCCGGGTTTACAGAAAACGTAAACCGAGGCCACTTGCCATGCGTACGCCCGTGATCTCCTCTTTTTTCGTGCCCCGCTTTCGCACCGGTTGATCCCGTCATTGCATGCAAGTGCTGCGTGAAGATAGTGCTGAGGGGGTTTCCCCTTCAAAATAGCCCAAAATTAGACCGACAAGGCACTGTAGTACACTGTACACCTCACGGCAGGTGGAGATGCTATACAAGTCGATGCCATACACGCTAGGTTTAGCAGGTACAGGGCAGCCAATACTAGCTTTACAACAGATGTAGAGAGTCGTACATCTCAGGTACCATCTATACAGTAGCTTCAGGATTACGCACAACAGATTCAGGTGTCCTTGAAGCCTGTGGACATTTCACATGCATGAAATTAAAGCAATGCATAAGTCCAAAAACAGTTTATGCATACAAGTTCATTTCCAATGCAAGCAGGGACAACATGGACCATGTAAAACAAGGTATCGAGAAAAGCCCCCATCTTCCAAAGCTTTGTACCATTATTTGGCTAGGAACTTGAATACTTGATTGTCTCAAGGCCATCCAATCAGCGTAGCATCTCTACTATTGTCCCTATCAAATGGTGTAGTATTTCTGTAGCATTAACTAATCTTGGTCCAAATCAGGGAAACGAAAAAATAGATAATGTCTCTGCAATGGAAACGGCTTGAACCTATGTGTCTGTAACACTATAGTAAATGTCAGTAGAAATGATGAAAAAAAATCTCTCTCAACTAGTTGTAGCTCTTTCCAGTCAACCTGAGAGAAATACCAAAGGTCACCTAATCTCCTTAAACCTTTGTTATTCAGTCTTCCTTATGTCAAGAAGTGCCAAAGGGGCTTAAACTTATGGGTCCACCAGATGTTCAGACTTAAAAAGGAGTTCCCAAAAGCCCTAGTACACCCATTCCAACTAATCAGACCTATCCTCTATTTCCAATTTAGACATAGAAGATGAGTTCCCAAAGGCCCTAGTACACCCATTCCAACTAATTAGACCCATCCTCTCTTTCCAATTTAGACATAGAAATTTGCAAAAGGGGAATTCACCATTTTCAGAGGGGCATATGACAATAGTTTCTCCTTCCAATCCAACCCAGTCCACTTGCCTTTAAGTTGCACTTCTAAATCTTCTATCACCCCTCTGAGCATCTTGGTCTAGATTCTTTCTTGCTAAAGGAATTCGGGGAGGCTAACTACCACTCTGGCCTTAGCATGAGTAGCCAAGTGCAATATCCCCAGACCTCCCAGACCTCCCAGATTTTGGGCAGGGAAACTTTTTCCCAACAACCAAGCAAAAGCCTTTTTGCCATTATTACCATTTCTACACAAGAATACTCTGATAGGAGCTATAATCCTTTTCCAATAGCATTTCTCAAATTCTATCACAAGGCACAGGAACATGATATAAGCATTAAGAACTGTATTCACAATGGCTACGTTGGATGAGGTTGAGAAAAGCTAGTCCTCCCACAGCTTCTTTCAATGAAGCCTCCTGGGGCTACAGGATTGGACCTGGTGGTTCAATGGGGTCAAAATGGATCGAATCACTACCAAGACATTATCTGAGAAGATAATTAAAAGTGAAGCTAATGTGAAATATTATAACAAAATCTGGAAAGTCAGTTGGTGCTTGAGCATCTGAAGGAATAAGTGAAATCTAATCTAGGAATCACTAACCTGGTGAAAGCTCAAACCTTCCTTTGGAGAGTATGTTTACTGGCTTTACCTCTTGGATTTAAGATACTTCAAAGGAATTTCACTGCTGGTATATGCCCTAGATGCAAGTTAGCAATTGAAGAGGGAAAATATGCTTTTTGGGACTGCCCTACAATAAGGGGGCCATGGGGGAAAATAGGTAAATGGGTGGAAGGAAACTTGGGATTGACAAGGTATTGGGGGGACTGGCTTATAGGGAGAATAGTCAAGGAGGCAAATGAGATAGATCTAATATTTTGTATCTCAGGGGGTAGATGTGATAGAGATGATATTCAAATGTGTGCACTTCTATTGGTATGTATACTATGTTAATAAGATGAATAATAATTTGTATGCTGAGGCAATTCAGGCATTACATGTAGGGATTAGGTGATTCAGGCCTCTGATGATGAGATATTTTTACATTCTAGGGTATCCTAATGTAGATTGATTGATGGCAAGTATATATATACTTGGGAAGATGTCAAAATCAAATACCCCAAATATGGGCCCAGATCTAAAAGGCGGTACATGAAGGAAAAGCAACTAGTGGACATCTTTATGGCCTTGATTGAAAAGACCTTGGGGAGAAGACGTGTAGGTGAAGATCTGGACAAAAGGGGAGTATTTTGAAGAGGAGATTCCTTAGGAGTTCACCTCTGAAGTGTTGTTGATTGCTTGTATACAATTGGGATTTCATTTTTCTTGGGAAATGTCTTCTTTTATGTGGGAAGATGAGAAGTGGGAACTGGTATGTGATCTTCTCAATAGGGATTGGGACTAGAGGGAATATGCAAGTGGCTGAAAGGTTTTTGTAAAGGACTACTTGTAGATATTAATATATTACTATATTATTATTCCCAAAAAAAATAAAAAATAAAGAGAAATAGAGGAGAAATTTGGGCTAGACTATAATCTAATTTGGGCTATCTTTGTATTGTATGATTTTAAAAAAAAATTTGAGGAATTAAATTCTATTTAGAGGTTTTTGAGAGGAGAAGGTATTTAAATGTGCCTGTGCAGTGGGCTAGACATCCTGAGTTAAGACACAACATAAATTCTATTGTCACAAGCGCACTACCATGGATTTAGAATGTGAGTTTTTCCACTTGAGAAAATTTGTGAAGAGTTCCATATGACCTTAGAAGGCCATGTTTTTGTAAGCTTAGCTAGACATGCAAGCAAAAGTTGCTAGTGTGGCATGCACACATGTAGACATGCATGCACATGTGTGTCCCTGTTGAGAGATGTAATCGCGGTGTTGTGTGTATGTGGGAAAGCACCCTAGAGGTGCAAGATATTGTGGTGAGATAGGAATGCCACATGTAATATTGCATGGTGTGTGAGAGTTGACCAAAAGAGTGGAAAAGGAGTTGCCACATGGATGATGATGTGTAAAGTGGGATAAGGCTAGAAAGCCTATATCATTATATGGTTCATTGTGATATGCAATAGAAGGGAATAGTGTTGAGTGTGTAATCTCTCTCTCTCTAGTTATGGAGTTCTTAGTGTGGTATAATCCACCTTAATCTTATGCTTAATCTTGTGTCCTTCACCATGATCAATCCCATTTTAGGATTGTTAACATGGTATCAGAGCTTGGGTGGGCTCTTGGGGTCATGGTGATTATGATGTATATTAGCTTGGTTGTGTGTTTCTTTGATTAAGCATTATTTTCAGCTTATTATGAAAAAAAAATTATGCACGCTCATATTATCATTTGATTTGCATTTGTGAGGATTTGAGAGGAGATTTGCAACAAGGAGGTTACATAGAAGCTGCCCAAGAGAGTTGCAAATGGAGTTTTGCAACATGGAGAGCTTGCTCATCATCAAGGAAGCTGAAAATGGAGATTTCAGCATTATGAAGGCTATGGAATCTTCATCATCGTCAAGGAGAAGCTGCTAAGAGAAGATATGCTGCTGATTATGCCTCAAGAAGGTTGGTTTTGTGAAGTTTTGCCTCAAAGTTTTGTGTTTGAGCATGGAAGAATGCTCAATGTTGAAGGATTGCTGGATGTTGGGATTTGTGAATCCTATGGCTCTTGCACTTGGGCAAAGAGCAAAGAGTGGAGGAGGTACATGCTTGTCAAGATAATGGCAAGTGAGATGGTGAACTCAATGGAGTTCACATGTGTGTGTATCAAGAAGAGGATGCACTTGTGAATGTTTGCTCAATGAAGGAGAGCAAAGAAGGGGATGGAAACCTTGGCAGTTTCCACATGTTTATGCACCTATGTTTATGCACCTTGAAGAAAGCACCCTTAATGTTTTGCATGCAAAGAAGGGGAGCATGTAGACTTTGATAAGCTCATTTGTGAGCTATGATAACCATTGAATGGTATAAAAACCTCATGAGGGAGGTTTTATTGAGGCAAGCAAGCTTGTCAAAGGTTCATGGTGGTAAGTTTGCTAATTTGTGAGGCATACACACATGCATCTAGATATGCATGCACATGGGTGTTCACCACCAAGTTCTGAGGCTTATCCAAATTACTTCTTACAGAATTTTATTGGGAAACAGTGCTTTTCTCTGAACAATTACCAGGGAATGCACACGGAAAAGGGAATTTCTGGGTACCAGCAGAAACCAAGCTTTGGGAACAGCCACCCCTGATCACACCAATCAAATCCATGAACAATAAAGCTCTTGATGTTGTGCAGTTGTATGTAGAACATCCTTCACCATAACCATATGGAAATGCCATCAGTGATGATGGTTCTGGCATATGTACAATTGTGTGTGCGCGCACACATCATATGTATATACCAAATTGCATACCTATTCACCTTTTTGTGTTGCATTAATTAATGCCCGCTACTCGTGGGCATTAATTAATGCTAATCCTAAGGTGAAAAGATACATGTCAACACATCAGCTGCATCTCTCTCCACGAGTCGCGTCTCTCTCCACCTTCGCAAAACACCCCCCACCATCTCCTCCGTATCACTCTCCCTCTTCTTCCTCCTCGCCCACCTCCATGCACTCCTCCAGACTCTCCTCCCCTGCTCCTCCTCCACAGCCAATAACCCTCAATTAAGAGAGAGAGAGAGAGAGAGAGAGAGAGAGAGAGAGAGGGAGCACCACCTCCATATCACTCTCTTCTTCCTCCCTGCCCACCTCCATGCCCTCCTCCAGACTCTCCTCCCCTACTTCTCCTCCACAGCCTATAACCTTCAATCGAGAGAGAGAGAGAGAGAGAGAGAGAGAGAGAGGCAGAGGTGTTAGGCATTTAGCTTCTCGCTTAGGGATTGTCGCGGTGTTGCTCGCCAGAGAGGGATCAACACACACACTTAAGGCAAGATTGTAGGGCCTCCTTGCGGAGAGAGAGAGAGAGAGAGAGAGGGGGCGAGAGGGAGGGAGGCAGCCAGCAGACAGCAACGCTACTCTGATGAGACGAGAAAAAATGCCGTCTGGGTGACCAGTGTCGCACATGCTGAATGAGAAGGATTCATGAAAATTCAATACTTAATATAGGCTTTAAAAATATTAAACCCACATGGTATGTAGTAGATGCCAATAGATATTGATGCATCAAAAACATTGTACATGGTAGAGAGGAGTACATGAGATCAAAATCTAGACAGAGAGAGAGAGTCTTTTGGAGATAAGAATCTAGTATTTGAGACCTATGCAAGTCAAAAGAAATAGTACACATGAAAAGCATTGTGAACATGCCATGCATGTGTATAACGAAGAAGGTCAAACTAGTATCACGACAAAGGATGAAAAGACGATCTTGATAATGATTGAGAACCTACACAAAAACAAGTTGTATGATTACCATTCCTTGCATGTCACAAAGGGTGCATAGACTTGCTACTCCCAACGCTCAAACTTCAACTATAACATCATGATATCTACGATGAATCAAGGTGAATGTGCTCATCAACAAGCTTTTACCCCTCTCTCCCTTCCCCCAAAGAAATCTTTTCTAAGAAGAATGTTAGTATTGAGCTCCTTTTTGCAAGCTTTCTATACACACGCAAGAATAGACAAGCACACAATAGAGAGATGGATGGTTGAATTTTTCACTACTACTATAACATAACGATAAAAAGTACATACTATATGAGAAAGTTCTTTACTACTCAAGTGTACAAGGTCTATACTGTGTCGTATAGCGTGTAAACCATTGGCAGCATACATAATCCCACCAACCATGCTAGTGGCATAAAGGTGAAGGTGTAACGTATCATCCATATCTGCACTAAAACTCAATATCTCAATATTTTTTATATATGTACATTAGTACACAAATAGTGTTCCGGCTCATTTACATAACCATTGCTACACATCTTACAAATAGAAGTCTATGATTCCATGAACAACTCTAATTGCCACTCTACATTCCACCTTTCAAACCATAGACACATGCTAACCAACCCCAATGTAGGCTTTCACTTTTATACAAGAAGCCTCATTTTTTTCACTAAGCATTAGCTTGCCTTACAAAAACTACCAATTACCTCTTTTGAGCAGAAGAGGAATGAAGAAATAAGTGGCCTTCACTCCCGCACAAGAGTCTTTTCAATTGTCACAATGTCATTACAACTGCTACAGGAGATGCTTCCATCCCAAACCTCTAATATGAAAAGTAACGCTTATATGACTGATGTACTAGATAAAAGGGGTTGCTTGGGAATACCTCCAAAACCTATAAGATGCAATACATTAAAAAACCATTAAGATCCAATACATAAATGAAGGCCATAAAGATCTTATTGCAAATATGAGAGAGAGAGAGAGAGAGAGAGAGAGAGAGTGGCATGAACCTTTAATTCATGCTTCAGAACCTTTAATTCATGCTTCAGACCACACATCATTGAGTAATGGTGATTTTAGATGTGAGGGTGTCCAATCTTGTCACATGCAAGCCCCCCAAAACCCATGAATCCTGTCCTGTGCTTGAAACCCCCCAAAACCCATGATAATGAAGCAATTTCCATGCTTTGGTATATTAAGGGTAAACAAAAATTCTACATAATCTAAAACCTACATACATTCAAGTGCATCTCTTGAATTCAACCAACCAAACATCAAAGAGCAATACACAAGCAGGTAATCATTGGTTACTGGAGCAATACACAAGCAGGTAATCATTGGTTACTGGAGCCAAGTTTCTCTTCTTTTCTTGTGATACCTGCTATTAAGAAGATTAGATCAAACAAACTTTCTTGTAAAAGGGCCTCACAAAGCCATCGGGAATTTGAAAAATCACCTTGCTTAAAAGGCAACACATACACAAAGACACAATGTAACAAAGGAGGTATAAAAATCATAGATAGTCAGCCTGTCACTTAAGGTTAATTAGGCTTACTGACGGTGAATAGTAGCACATATACAGATCATAATCTATTGCAGACTCTGAATGATGGTTTGTAACTGGGTCAAGCATGCCACCCGGTCTTGGTGACCAGTAGTTACATGTGATTATCTTCAAGATAGTCCTGTTTGAGGGTGTGGTCTTTCAGAGAGCTTTTCATGCTCCCCACCACCAGCATCCATCCTGGAAATGGCATCTCCCCTAATAAGACAAACAGGTCATGGTAGGCTGAAATTATCTTCGGTTTATGACATTTTTATCAAGAATTTCTTTTGGCATGTGTTTAAAAAAGTAGTATGCAACTGCTATCACCGTACCAAGACACACATGAAGGTTGCCTTCTAAAGGTTCTTATTTAACCCAGGAATACAAGTGTCACAGTTCATTTCATTATTTCCATGGATTCAGAAGCTCTTCCAAATGACAACACAAAATGCCGTCCTTCGTGACCATCAAAATTGGGCAACTCAACAGCTTCCATTACAGCTCTTGTGACATTTGACACTTCACAAAAATTAGGCCTGATGCCAGTAATTATTCCACCAGGCGACCTTCAAGTGAGGATGTTGAGGCATTAGACATCCATTCTCCCTGTTTGTCATTACTCCCGCAACCATGGAGTCATGGTTTGTTCCCACTCACATATTTCACCCTCTTTGAACCACAATGCTGAACAACAGAACACAATATCCATCAAAATATATGTAAGGGGTTTCATTTGTTTTCACAAGGTCCCCCATCAAAAAATGGAGCACAATTTGAGCTTACCAATTTCACGCTCTCCGTTTTCAGGGCTGTCACTTCCATGAACAACATTCCTGAGACTCAAACAAAAAACAAAATTATATTTTTAGAATAGCAGGTCTTGGGCATAGCCCCCCCACAAAATGCATGCCATAGAACAAACTCGAATCGCAACGAGTGTGTGTAATTACCTCCCAACTTCAATACCCAGATCTCCACGGATAGTGCCAGGTTCGGCTAGTAAAGGATTTGTCACACCTATAAGTTTTCTGGCTGAAGCCACAACACCCGGACCCTCCAACGCCTGCAAAACAATAAGTTACTGGCACAAAAAACTTGGAGAAAAACTTGGAGTTTGCATAGCTATCACCTTCGGCTACAACGAAACCAGAGTCCCATGATAAGAACTAGAGCAAGTTGAATAGCTTTATGTTTTGCTTACCAGGCATACAACTGGCCCGGATGTGATATACTTCACAAGCTTTGGGAAAAACGGCTTAGAACTCAAGTCCTTATAGTGTTCCTACATTTTTCAGTGAAAAATCACAGATGATATCAGGCTTCTGATACCCATCACTCTCATCTCTTGACACACTATGTGGTGTGCTTGAAACCAAACGTAACATATCATGAACCTTAACACCTGCATTTTCCCCGCCTATTCTTGCTTCAATGGAGACCACCATAATAAATAGAGAACAAACAGAGCAGATAGCCATGGGGACATACCTCTGCGAGCTCAGTAGGGCAGCTGAAAAGCTTGAGGCCCTTTATAACAAAACCTTTTCTCTCAAACCTTGATATGATCTCTCCCACCTTTTATTCAAAGAAAAGTAAGAATCCAGAAACCACTCTGGTAGTAACGTCAAGCAGAAGGGGAGCCTTTCCTCTCAAAAAATAATAAATTCTCTCTTTTTTTTTCTTCTTAAAGGAGCATGACCTTGCTACACAAATCTACAGCAACATACCAGGCCACGTTGCACTCCATCTGGCTTCACCATAACGTAAGACCTTTCTACTGAACCCTGCAAATTAAATCAAGCGTAGAGATGGGTAAGAACTTCAACCTTAACTACTCAGCTTTTATGCGTAGAGAGACTGCATCACATCCCTAAACATACAAACAAATAGAATGTCGGATTTAACTTTAATTTCTACCCAGTTGTTCACCCATCGGCTGACGTGCTGGACATAATAACCTCTCAATTTTGAAAATTTACATCATAGATACCTAGCATGGGTTTTCCAGATGATGTGTACAGATAGGAAGGCATGTATGTTTGTGCCTACATATGCACATATTTTACACATACATGCGTATAATCATACATACCCAACATACCTGTATAGATATATGCATAATTACAGGCAAACATCAATGCACACCCTACATACATAATTAAAGTTCTTGAACATACATGCATCTATGCACAAATACATGGTTACAGTGCACATTGCATACCCTACAAATGAACACATACGTTTAATCATACATATCTAGCTAGAATCAAACCCAAATACATCAATACATAATACATACCTGGCATAGATGCCTAACTACATCCAGGTTCTTATACATATCAGTAATACATATGCACCTACATAGATGCATACATACATATGTACATTCATATTACTATACATGACATCCAGACCGACATACTCACCTACGGCGTGTTAGCACTCAACCCTGATGCTAGGATCAGAAAGGAAAAGCTAAGCATGGCACGGTACATTTCAAAATCCAGCTACAAAATGTATGGAAAAAACAAGCAGAATAGAAAGCGAGGGGAGACCTGAGATGCTTGGATTGGGAAGAGGCCTGGATGTTGCTTGGTGGGGGGAGAGGAGAAGAGGGCAGCGCCATGCGAGATGCGAAGCTTGGCGTGAAAGGGGCTGTTGACGCTGGCGAAGCCCAGGGGAGAGAATTTGCTGCAGGCCAGGCGAAGCTGTGGTGGATTCGCACAACAACAAGAGGAAGACGAAGACGATGAAGAAGAGAAGAATGCAGCTGTCCCGGCCACCGAGCTGCAAGCCATCTCGCCCTTGTGTGCAGCCTTCTCTTGGCTCGAATCACGTACAACAAGATTCTCTACAGCTTTGATCCTCCTCTGTAGGGATCAGCTAAACGTTCATGTTGCATTTCTCATCTCATCTCATCTCATTTCATTTCATTGCATGACACATACATCAAAATGGGAAAGGGATTTTTTCAATAGTCTTGTGCTTTGTTGTGTAATTTGTGCTCTCTACTAGTCTTAGTCTAGGTTCACAAAGAAGGTCTCTGAAGGGGGGGGGGGGGGGGGAGGACATGGCAATTCTTCAACAATTACATGGTTGCCTGACACCTTGTGGGTGGCTTTGGGGGCCGTATGCAAGTGCCAGCAAAAAAGTTGAGACTTCAACCTCATGTTTAACACTTTCACCACTCTAATAACAACGATCTCCTAAAGGGTTATGTGTTTAAGGTGCCACAACTACCTGATTAATATTCAATGGTATAGCTGTTGATGATGCCTGTCACCCTAGGATTCTTACTTCTAATATAGTAGTAGTAATTATCAGTGGTATGGTTGGTCCTACTCCAAATGGTGCATAGATGAGTAGAGGTAAGCTGGCATTCCTCCTTAGTGTGTCCATGATTTTTACACTTTATACACTAGACATCCAGGATCGGTTTTTTAATTGTGTTTCCTTCACCCAACGCTTATGAGAAAAAGGAAAAAACTTTACTACAACAACCTCGTCATGTGTTCAAGTCATGTAGAATGAAGAAAGTAGATGAGAAGAATGACATGTAGAAGCCTTTGAAGAAGGATTTTAGGAATAATGCTGAAGCAAAATTGGAGCTGTTTGTGGAAAACTTGAAGAGATCTATGCAAAGTTAGAACATTTCCCAACACTCGATGGTTCATGGATCATCACAAAAGTGGAGCATCTTGACATATGATGAATCAAAAGGGGTAGCAAAGCTCCCTCAATCCTGTGGGGGAGTCCATCCTGATAAGCAATCGGGAATGATGCAAAATGCCTAGCATGATCATGTATATTTCCTTTGTTTCTAGCAATGGTGATACTAAGAAGTTGTCCAATGTTCTTTATGTGCCAGACATTGAGATGATTAATTACAACCATAGTTGGTCGTTGCTTAAAGGTTCTCTTCTAGTGAACTCATCATAGATGCCAATGACAACATCATAGGGAGAGGAAATCCGACTCAACAACTTGCATGAGCTATTGGCTTAAATAGCCTAAGACAATGTCAAAATAAACAAGCTATGGCATGAAAGATTTGGGCACTTGAGTTTTATAGAGTTAAAAGAGATGCAATGGATTGAGATTGTGGCACATCTACCAACATTTTCTAAGATGTCAAATGTATGTGAATCTTGTACGATGGGCAAGTAGCATTGGCATGCATTGCCACAAGAAAGAAAGAATCATACAAAGGCTCATCTAGACCTAGTCTATGCAGAGCTTTGTGGTAGAATGCCAACCACTACATTGGGTGGTTCCTCCTACCTTTTGCTATGATCACAACTCAAGTAGGAAGACGTGGGTGTATTTTCTTTGGGATAAGGTTGAAGATTTTGGAAAATTCAAAATATGACATAGCTTGGTAGAGTGAGATAAGAAAGAATTTTCAAACAGATGGAGGAGAATTCCCATCAAGTGAATTCAATGCCTATTGCAAGCAGCACGAGATCAAGAAATATTTGATAGTTGCTTCTACTCCATAAGAGTGAGATAAGAAAGAATTTTCAAATAGATCGAGGAGAATTCCCATCAAGTGAATTCAATGCCTATTGCAAGCAGCACGAGATCAAGAAATATTTGATAGTTGCTTCTACTCCATAAGAAAATGGTGTTGCGCATAGCATAAGAATCACATAATTATGGAGATGGCACGAAGTATGCTCAAAGGAAAGGAATGCCAAATTTCTTTTTGGACTAAGGAAGTTAATACTCCAATGCATATCCTTAATACACAAAGGCAGTGAAGGGCATGACATTTCAAGAAGCTTATTCTAGTAAGAAACCTTTAATTGCATATTTCAAGACATTTAGTTGTGATTGTTTTGTGTATGTTCTAGAGTCATCCAAAACTTATTAGGATTCCAAGAACAGAAAGTGTATCTTATTTTGGGTATAATATGAAGTCAAACAGTTATTGACTATATGACCTAGAGGCAAAGAAGATAATTGTTAGCCCCATGATGTGGTGTTCGAGGAGACATATCCTCATTAGGTGTGGAGGAGAAGGCTTCGTCCCCTTAGTATCCTTTAACGAAGAAGTATCACAATAGACACAACCACCAATGAGATAGTATAAACTCCACAAGAGGTGGATTCATGATAAGATGAAGAAGAGAAGCCTACGACATAAAAGGGACCATATTCTAAATGGGTGAAGTATCACAATAGACACAACCACCAATGAGATAGTATAAACTCCACAAGAGGTGGATTCATGATAAGATGAAGAAGAGAAGCCTACGACATAAAAGGGACCATATTCTAAATGGGTGAAGTATCTCTTGAATGGAAAAGCTCTGTCGGCATTCACAAAAAAGCCAATAGTTATTCGCAAATCCAAGACAATCGAGGAGAAAAAGAGGGCCTCCCCTCACATTGTCAATATGGCCTTGATGGACTGAGATAATGAAAGTACAAGAGCCACCCAGCTTGGAGGAAGAATTAGTAAATCTGAACTGGAGGTGGACCTATAGTTAAAGTATGACTCAATTATAAGAAACCATACTTGAGACCTTATAGGCCGTCCTAAAAAATGGAAAGTTATTAGCACACCAAGTGGGTTTAAAATACTAAGTACAAGTCTGATGATACATTGTGGATAAGTATAAGGTAAGGCTTGTGTCGTGAAGGGTTTTGGAAAAGTCGAAGGGTGCAACTTTCAGGAAAAATATGCCCACACAGCTAGATTGATCACTACACTATTCCTATAGTACTAGCTCATGTTTTCGACAGGTCAAAGGGTTCGACTTTCAAGAAACATATGCCCCCACAGCTAGATTGACCACTACATTATTCGTATAGTACAAGATCATGTTAAGTGGCCGCTTGTATTTACAAATAGATGTGAAGTCATCATTTCTGAATGGTCATCTTAAGCAGGAGGTTTATGTCGTGTATCCACTTGGGTTTGAGATACCTAATTCAGAAAACAAAGTGTGCACACTCCAGAAGGCATTGTATGGCTGAAACGTACCCCTTCTTGGTCATGGTGCCAGTATATAGATGTTTTCTTTATAAGTATTGGTCTTTCTAAAATCCTGAAAGATGTAAATTTATATATTTCTCTCAGTAGAGTAGGTATATAATCTTTGTCCTATATGTGGAACACCTTCTTATGAACAGGGACATGAAGAGAAGATCCAATAGACACAAGAGATGTTGAGTTCAGAGTTTGAAATGACATACCTTAGGTATAAGGAGCTCAAGCTCACCCTCTCCTTTGCATTCTTCTCATGGTATCAAAGTGCTAATTTATGTGAAGAGCTCAATAGACAAGCAAGAGGCAAGAAAAGAAAGCGGTACTACATGCTAAGAGTAACCCACCTCTTTCCTTTTGATTTGGAAACAAATCTCTACAAGTAGCTACTAGGCAAGAATAGCAAGTAGGCACAATAGTAAGGTGCACTATCACATCTTAAGGCGCCCTTCTCACTCACGAGTGAAGCAAAGGGGCATTATATTGATTTCAAAAGTTGGATTCAAGGTCTCTTTGGGCCTATTTTTGTCTCTACAAGTTTTTCATAGGCACTCTATGAAAGTCTCGATTTTGAGTGTGTATACCTAATTTTTGGTTCAATGCAAAGCTACGATAAAAACTTAGGATAATTTGTGTAAAGAATATGATATTTACAAGCTATTAGTGGATGTATATTTCTGTGAATTTTTCGTATATTACTCATTGAAAGTGAAAGGGCTTCCAGATGCCCTCGACTCCATTAGAGCTCCTATTGATGAGACGATGACTTGGTGTCGGTCACATTGAATGGGACTAGCAAAGAGTATGACTAGTTTTAGACATCAATCCAAACTTGGAAAAACTTCTCAAACTTTGAGAATCTTGTAGCCCTCCTTATCACATTAAGGAGATGAATGTCAGATCATCTTCTAGAAATATATGCAAGAGTAGGCCTTCTACACGGACATAGGTAGAGGTAGAAGGAGATCATCATCTAGAGGCTGAGGTGTAGGCCGTGTTGGAAATAAAAATCATAGTGGGTAGTAGCTTTCAAGAATATAATGTAAAAACATGAGGAAGATGCCACTTTGGAGGCATGCAGAGCTAGAGAGACCGAGGTGAATGGTAAAGAAACCTGAGTGGAAATAGCATGGAGTGCTATTCTTGTGACAAACCTAGTCACAAAGAAAAGGAGTGCTATAAAAAGTAGAATGACATTAAAACTGGGAAACCACAAAAAGGAAACTATGCATCTTCAAGTAAGCAAGATGGAAGTAAGCAGCGTGTTGTGATATAGCATATGCTTAGTTCTATGACTATAGATGTAAGGAACCCTGGTGTATTAATTCCGGTGCTTCTAACCACATGACTATTCATGGAGAGTGGTTTAGAGATATGAAGAAAACAGAAAAACTAGGGTATATGGAAACATGTGATGATATTATGCATCCTATTGTGCATATTGGTAAGATGCCAATATTTATGTAGGATAGGAAAATGAAGTACATGGCTACATGGTTGCAATATGCAATAGAATTGGAAGAATGTTTACATTGGATATAAAAGAAGGTTGTAATGTCTACACATGGTATGAATGTGATTGCAGATATTAACATTTGACGTAAGCGTATTGGTCATGTCAATATTTAGCTAAATAATATGCAATCCCAAAGCATTCTTATAGGTTTTTCGAAGTTCAAAGTGGATGGAATGCACAAAGTCTAAGAAGCATGTCAATTGGGAAAACTATTTAAGCTTAAATTTCCACATGTTAGGAATGTGAGTCAAAGACCATGATGTATTGCATTCTGATATTTGGTGGGGACCAATATAATCAATTTGAGGATGCCACTATTATGTATCTTTCATTGATGTGACCACACAGAAAGGTGTGTGTTTACTTCATTAAATAGAAATTTAAAGTGTTTATGCACTTGAGATGCACTTTCAAAGCTTCAAGGTAATGGGTTAAGAAAGGCAAAGGCATGTACATAAAATACCTAAAATGAGATGGTGGAAAAGAATATTCCTCCAATGAATTCAATGTGATCATCTAAGAAAGCACAAGATAAAGAGATAAGTACACCCCATAGCAAAATGGGGTTTATAGAAAGAAAGGCCATGCATATTACAAAAACTGCTTGTATGTTGAGGAATGAGAAATAAGTACCTCATTACTTAGTGAAGTGTTTATGCACTTTCAAAGCTTCAAGGCAATGGTTGAGAAAGACAAAGGCAATGGTTGAGAAAGACAAAGGCATGTACATAAAATACCTAAGCTTAGATGGTGGGAGAGAATATTTCTCCAGTGAGTTCAATGATTATCTAGAAGAGCATGTAATAAAGAGACAATTCGCATGTAGGTACACCTCGTAGAAAAATGGGGATATAGAAAGAACAAACAAGTATATTGCAGAAGTTTCCCATGCATTAATCATCGATGAGAAAGTAATGCCTTATTACTTTTAGGTTGAAGCAGTAGCAACTACAATTTACATTATGAATAAAATCCCATTACAATAGTTCAAGGCATGATTCCTAAACTAAAGTTTACAGGTAGAAAACCAAATTTGGCAAACTTGAAAGTGTTTGGCTGCATTGCCTATGTACATGTGCCAGATAAATTGAGAAGTAAACTAGATTCCAAGGTAGAAAAATGTATCTTTATTGGATACTCCCTTGAGCAAAAAGATTATAAATGCTAGAAACTCTACTATTAGTGAGATGTGAGTGAGCAAGGATGTTATTTTTTATGAAATGGGTAGCTAGTATACACTAGTGAAGGATTCCATAGAAGCTGATGTAAACAACAATGTGGCTATAAAACAAATGGAGAGCAGCAATCACATGTGTTTAGTGGACCTGGAGAGTCCTCTATAGGAGTGGGTCTACTATTACACCTTGGTCAAGAAGGTTGAGGTAGAATGCGAGGAAATATGACACATACTACAGGTGCTGAAAATTCAAAAAGTTCACATGTTATCACCAAAGGGAAAAGAGAAGGTGGATAGACCTTTCATAATACCTGATGTTTCTGTAGGCCATTCATTTGTTGATGGGTATAGTGGCTCAAAACAGTCTTGATGAGGATTTTGGGATCTCAGCTCCATTACACCAGGTGTACAAAGATCCAAAGCAATGTTGAGAACACCTGGTAGTGATCCAGTGTATGTAGGTCTACGAGAGTCAGATATCTAATAGACATGTTGAGATATTAAATGGGTATATATCCAATCATTATACTTATATGGTGTACGGATTAGGCAACTGACATCTTTTAGATTAAAGTCATTGGATAAGTTATGTAGGTTACAAGCTTACTTGGAGTATATGGTATAGAGTTAAGGTCGAGAAAGAGTGTTGAGATATCGAGTTAAACTAGTGTAGATATGGGTGACATGCCAAGATGATAGCTCTTCACTTATGCCACTAGGATGATTGGTGATATTATGAGTGATATGATGCCAGTGTGGTTTTGGTTCATTAGAGTTATGGCATATTTATAGTGCTAGCTCAAGTTGACTAGTGCAAATATGGGTGCATGCCAAGATGACAGCTGTTCACTTATGCCATTGACATGGTTGGTGAGATTATGAGTAATATGCTACCAATGTGGTTTATAGGCTATGTGATAGCCATTTTGGTTCATTAGAGTTATGGCATAGTTATAGCACTAGCTATAACTATGCCGTAACTCTAGTTGTTATGCTATGTGATAGCCATTTTGGTTCATTAGAGTTATGGCATAGTTATAGCGTTAGCTCATCTAGTTGCGTTCACAGTATGGATCAACCTTTATTTATAGTAGGAGATTACTTTCCTTTACAGTATGTACTCTTATCTTTATGTTATGGCTATAGAGAATAGAAGAAAATTCAACCATCTATCTCTTTTTTGTGCTTGTCTACTCTTGTGTATGTGTGTTTGCTTGCAAGGAGCTCAAGCTCGCCCTTTCCCCTGCATTCTTCTCAACATGGTGTGTGCCTTTGCGTTAAAAGCATTGCATCAGTGCCTATATACCATATTATGTAGATCTCTCAATCTTTGTTGCACCATGGCATCAAACAAAGAGGTATAGTCTATAGCTTAGGCATGTTTAGAATACCTATAGGGATCATACAACTACACTACTTATATGAGTATTGATGTTCATAATAATTATAGGATACCCATAGGGATCGTACAGCTAGACTACTCATATGAGTATTGATGTTCATAGTAATTATAGCTCTCTTGTTCTTGAGTTTATGTCTCTGCACGAGGAGTCATCGAGAGAGCACTATTGTATTAGTGCGACTCTTAGAGGAACAGATTAAGGTGGTAATATCAATATTTGCATACATCTCGGTAAGGAGTGTTGGTACGCAAGCACCGGAGCTTGTGCCAGTTTTGGAGCGACTAGTGAGGCTAGCAAGGCTAATTGTTGTCTCAACATAGGGAGCATCTATCATGGTGCCAAAATTCACCCTGCTAGGGTTCCTTTGTACCAATAAGAGAGCTGTGTCATGGTTCCCATAGAACAATGAGTACAAAATTGTTGTTGTCTAGGTCTCAACAACAAACACTCCATACTTGTATGATTGTAGTAGCAAATTTCAAACCAAACCATATCTCTCTATGAAAACAAGTACGGATATCGAGCTTGAGAAACTAGTTGGGAGATTCTAGCCTTGAGGTTTCTATGAAAACAAGTGTGGGTGTTAACCCAATTCTAGGGTTAACAAGATCTACCGCCATTATCTTACATCAATGAGCCATGATAGATACACCAAAGGCTCATACATTCAAGATATGAAGCAATAGTGTCCAAAGCTACAACTTCGACGGGCGCTCGTAATGGTGTGACAGAGTATTTATGGTGATTCCCACTTCAAGAGCGTGTGGTAGCAAGTTAGGATGAAGTCCTAAGTGATGTACTTCATGGATATATTATGAGAGTAGTCATTGTAATAGCATTAGGCCTCTTATGATCCTAAAGTGCTCGGCCAGCCACAGTTTAAGTGAGTGTGAACACTTATGGCCATGTATATAAGTGAATCTCTCTCATAATACAACATACTCTCCCATTGTGCAATTGAGTCTTGCTCTTGCTAATCTCTCTCCCTAATGCATGCTAGTGAGTGTGTGTGAGTGAAGTGAGGTGAGAGGAGGGACGAGTACCTGTAGTGCAATGCGGTGGTGTGACAACGCTCACGAGAGGCGCAGTGGAATTGCTTCTCAAGGAGTTATAGAGCTTGGGGACCTCAAGGGATGAGCTCACGAGACAGTTGCGGCTCACCAGGTAATCTCTTTTTGGATGTGTTACAAGGAGGGTTAGGATGAGCCATAATATTTTAGCACCGTTGCCGAGGAGCCATCCCTTAACTTTTCCCATCGTTTTTCCTCTAATTTACACATTACCCATTGCCCATTATCTTGATTAATGGTTTCCCATGAAAAACAAAAAACAAAAAATTGTTCACGCCGTGAACCATTTTTGTAACTTCACAACCTAAGGTTTCATGCCCTAGGAGTCCAAACGCACAAAAATAAAATCGAATTTAACTTTCCGTGAAGTCTGCTTCACGGCGTGAAACGCTAAGGGTTCACAGCGTGAGACCCTTCGTTCACGTGGCAAAAAAATAAAATAAAATAAAAAATGGTTCACACCGTAAACCATTTCTGCAACTTTACGGCCTAAGGTTTCATGCTCTAGGAGTTCACGCGGCCAAAATAATAATAATAATAACTTTTTTGTGAGGTCCAGTTCACGGCATGAGACCCTTCGTTCACGTGGCAAAAAAATAATAATCGAATTTAACTTTTTCGTGAGGTCCAGAGTTTATGGTGTGAAACCCTCCATTCACGCCCAAAAAAAATTTTTTGAATTGAACTTTCAGTGAAGTCCGCTTCACGACATGAAACAGGTTCACACCCGAAAAAAAAAATCGAATTTAACTTTCCATGAGGTCTGCTTCACGGCGTGAAACCCTCCGTTTACGCCTGAAAAAAAATTCAAAATTTATAAGATTAGACAAAATCGCTTCATGCCGTGAACTACACCTTGCTAGTTCATGATGTAAAGGGGTCCATCAACAAAATTTTTAAAAAAAGACTCTAGAAAACACCCCTGTTTGGAGGCCCGTATCTCCTAAACCGTATATCTAATGAAGGCGCTCTAGGACTCATCAAAAAGCTGACATCGAGCTCTTCAACTTTGGACATGGCTGTCCGAAGTCAAAATCGATCGTTTTGGCCTCCGACCAACAACCTCGAAATTCGACCCAAAAATCGTGACAAAAAACAGCCCAAAAACCACGAAAAATCGCAAAAAGCAATGCGAAAATGACGACGAACCATATTCAAGCTACTTTTTGAGGGTCTGAACGACAAAATCACAGACGACTTAGGGAAACAAAGTAGTAGTACTCCAAAAATACTACAACTCTCTCATACAGAGTTTTTCAAGATTCCTTTTGAAATACCCTCAAAAATGTGCTACAAAACATAGAAAAAATTCTTGAAAATTTCTTTCGTCTTGAGACAGTGATGGAAGATAGGTTTTAGGACCTCCTCTTCCATCTAGGAAGTTACTATAGTGCATACACTTTTTTTCGAAAATTGTCTCAGAGGTCGTTCGCCGTGCGTATAGCGCCTAAGCTAATTAGGGCGAATGGACACCCGTTTGACCCAACGAAGAGAACGCCGGGCCTTTTGAGGCTATAACGGGCTGTGAGAGAATATAAAAAGCAAAAAAAAAAACTGTGTTTGCTCATTAGGGAGCATTTAGGCAATCCCACATGGCAATGATAGAGGGATTGCAAGGGATTACACAAGGACTGAACCCAATGGTGGCTAACACCTTCGAGCCATTGAGATCTATGCCCCAAATGCACCTGCCAATACCATTGGCCATGCCTATAACAAGCGTGTCATTAGGTTTTATACCCCATGTCACTTCAATCCCACCAGGCTTTGGTCCCTTACCTACCATCTCCACAAATCCTATAGGTACCAACCCTTTCATGGATGCCCACACCTTGGACATACTGACTAGTCTAGGAAGGGGAGTAGCCTAAGGACTCAGTGAGTCTCTCCAAACAAGAGCACTCACATATGGCCTCAGTGACTCATACAGAAATACAACCGTACAAATTTCCAAAATCATGGGCAAATATGATGGAACAACAGATCGTGTTCAATTCATTCAAATGTTTGAACAGAGATGTGAAGCCTTTGGAAATCCCAACTGTCCCACCAAGGTACATGCGTTGAACCTATGCTTAGAGGGAAAGGCTAGTCGATGGTTCATCACAATTGATGCCGACAATCAAGACCAACTTCAAAACCTTGAAAATAGCCTTTATCCATGGCTTTCTAGATAAGGTGATCGGTGGAGTGCAGCAAAAGAACTCTATTCAATTGAGTGTAAACCAAATGAATCCATTAGACTTTATCCTACGGATAAAACTAATCATGGGAAAAATTAAACAATATTCATGTTTCATGATGGGCTTAAAGAATAAAAGCTTACACAACTTGATCATTGTATCCAATTCGGAAACATTCGATCAATGTTGTAAAGAAGCAATATGTTTAGATGACAACATGCTAGAAAGAAGCAATACGTTTAGATGACAACATGTTGGAAGATGATTATGCTACGAGATGTTCCTCATCTAAACCAAGTGAAGCAATGGCTAAAGAACGGCGGTCGGTCTCAGAATTGTCATTCCCTAAATTCTATATAGTCTTACTTAAAAGCTTTCAATTAACATCTCTAAAAGAAGATGAGCTCCTTCAAAACCAAACATCCTCAATGTCTCTACAAGTGAGGAATGAAATGCCTTGTGTTGAGTGCAATCACTATACGACCATCCCAATCCCCATTGTGCATACAAGGGACCTGTTTTTCTATACTGTATATATTGTAGACCTTTTGACCATGATACTAAAAAGTGTCCCACTTCGTCTACAATTGACTCAAAACCTCCATCTCCTATGCACCAAACAGAAACAGTCCAAAGGATAGAAACTACTCAAGAAGCAGTTAATCGAACACTTCAGTGTTTCTATTGTTGTGGACCTCACAACGTGGTCGATTGCACAATTTAGAATACTTCCATGCCCATATTCACTAACACTTTGCGACCCATGTTTGGATGTTGTGGCATTGATCACATGTTCCAAAATTGCCCAAGACAAGTTGCTTCAATGCAACTTGTTGTACAAAATACAACTCTTAACATCTTAAGTGTACAAAATGGGCAATTATCCACTGTACCCTTGAATGTGCTTACACGGTTACAAGCCAAGGCATGAGAGAGTCAAAAAGAATGCAAAAGACAATACCTCAACATGGATAGAAGAACATGCTTTAAAGAAAAACCCAAAAGAAAAAGCAAAACCTTCTAAACCCAAGAAAAACAAGGGACAACAAACTATCAAAACTAAGGTTGAATTAAAGGACGGGGAAAAGGGGCCGGTGGAGGACATAAACCCAAAAGAGCCAAAAGCTATAAAGGATGCTAACGCATCCACCTCAAAGGCCACCACACAAACCACAAAACCCATATGTGCAACACAGGATCCAAAAGCCCAAAAGAAAATTCGATCTCATCGCATGGGCAAACATAATGAAAAATTGACGATCCAAAGAAAGTTAGAAGATGAAACAAGTTCTAGTACGTCACGTAGCGAGGATGAAACAAGTTCTGATTCATCACTCAGTGCACCTCATAAGTCAATTAAGAAACTAGAACCCACCCAACCACCCTAGATTTATAATAATGATCACATGACATATGTGAACGCAAAAAGCAAGCTCAGGAGAGCATGCTTAGCTTGGTTGAATGTCTTACAGGATCATCGGTTGTGATTGAGCCTCATAATGCCAATCCTAAAAAAGCAACCAAAATACAAAGCCCAGAGGAGTACCACTTCTCCTTTCAAGAGGAAGACATACTCTCTATAGAAGAGTCATTTGAGATAGATTACACGAATTATATGCTTGAGAAAGCATGTGAGGAATTCGATAATTCCCTTACAAAATTAAAGCAGTCTCTAATAACCTCATTTGTGCTCTTCTCTCATGGTGAAGCCAGCATAACATCAGCACTTGCACCTTTAAGGGCTCAACATGAGTTATACCAAGACATAAATAACTCCATAGAACAGGACTATGAGGATTCGCAAGTCTCCAAACAGTCCTCATTTAGAATTGTCAAAGGACCAAGTGTGCAAGTGTACACACATTGGGTACTCTTGAAAAAGCTGAGAGCCAAAAAGAGAATGAAAGTGAATGGGAATATGAAACAGAAACAGGATCTGAAGCTGAAACAAAAACTGAAACATCCATGGTTCCTTTGGAAGATTCTATCATGGTATGGTTGGATTTCCCTACAGGCAATGATGTTAAGTGCAAACACGCATTGATTAGCCCTCGCGCACTGCTAGTCATAACATCATGACAATAGACACTTGGGTGTCATTGGGAAAAACCTTAACTCATCCCTATAGACAATAGTCTTACAAGAGGAGTCAATGGACAAAACATTGAAGTTCCAGGTTACTTTAGCTACACTACTCAAACAATCGGTGGCGATATGGAATTTACATTCCATATTACCCTAGATTCCCTTGAGTATGATGTCATCCTTGGTGGAACTTGGATAGGTGAACCATTGTATTCAATAGATGAATCCATGCAAACAGTCACCTTGAATACTCCTGCAAACATTGTACAATTGCTTTTACGGGAGAACGAGACCATAGAGGAGCTGGAACTTCCAACATATCTTATTGAAAAGATCCCTAGGATTCTGGTTGGATTGGAAATTTCAAATAAAATTACCACAGCTTTATCCAACACGAGAACACAATCTCATAACCCTCGAGCTATGGGATTTGTTAGGTCAACTGACACTCACAACACATCCTGAAAGAATTCCCTTTACACGAGACTTGAACATACCATGTTTGGGGTACTTTGAACATACAATGTATATTGAAACTAACCCCCTTACTTGCAAGTTTTTTATGGTTGAGTATGTGTTGGAAGCAGATTTGATCTTGGGGCATAAATGGACTATTGCTGCCCAAACACCACTGTGCTTTGCTAGCGATAGCATCATCATGATGGTCAACGACAAAAAGTTGACAATACCATACTGCAAGGAAGAGGATCCAACTTTAATGGATTTCTATGATAGTGAATGCAAAAGTTTACAAGCCTCTTTCACAAAAGCCCCTCTACACAATGACCTACCATCTGTGTCCATCTACTCCTTCAACCCCATCCTCACCACATAACGAAGTTAAATGCCAATTCCTCGTAATCAACAGCTATTCTTGAAGAAGTTACCACAACACAACCATCTATCTCTAACAAGGAACTCAAAGGAAAAGCCCCAGAGCCTATGCCTCTTCATCGACAAACCCCACCAAAGGAGATAACCACATGCTCGAAGGCCTCGTCAACAACCACTCCACAAGAGACTCTAGCCTCATCATCGTCAAAAATGCCCATGAGTCTCAAACCTGTAGCCTCAGCGCCACAACAACTAAAGTCAAGGAGGGCCCCAAACCTTCCACATCAACCCAAAAGAAAACTCCATCAAGACAACCACAATCAAGGTATCTTAAAAGTATCAAGATGTAGGTGGAGAAGCTGCTTCTTGTAGCTATGAAGGTGCCAATCAAATTTGGGTGCCTCAACAGTTAAAGCCTCTTCCTCAATGCAGCACTTAGAGGCCAAGGGAAAAAACAAAAGTACTCCACAACACCATGCACAAAAGCCTATGTGAGTTCCTCTCAAAGAACTCCATCAAGTCAACAAGTGTGGGTACCAAAAACACTACTGCAAGCACAAGGGTACTACCAAAGTCCCAAGCGCATCAAAAAGTCCCCTAAGCTTGCACAAAGAAGGAAGCCTCAACACCAAGCACATCATCCCACCAGTTTATAATGTTCATAAAAAATGGGTGCCTATGCAGGTGCTTCAACAACAAGGATACTATGATGGTAATCATATCATATGGTTGCCAAAATTAAACACCATGAAGAAAACCTCACCACGAACTTCAACCCCAACAGCTTCACCTAAAGTTCAACAAGAATGGAGGCCCAAGAAATACCAAGCAAGTCACTCAACCACTCTCGTGGATTCAGTACCTAAACAAGAGCTTGCGTGTTCAAACAATCCCAATGGTAACCAACCAACAATCTTACTTATCGCCTTGACAACATTTAAGCCAAAAACTCAGGAATCAATACCCACGTCAACGGAGACTTATGAGAGCATCAGAGAAACTCACAATGCTCTTGTCACCCCCCTCTGGATGTGAAAAATAAGTGCACAAGAACCTATTGCTCACAAGTCATGCCCTAGCTGACCCATAAAACCAATTAAAATAAAAAACTATCGAGGTCAAAACCTGCAACTTCATGGGGCAAAAAAAACTTGCTATCTCACATAATTACCCTTCATAGAATTCCATCTCACGGAATTACATTTCACGGAATTCCATCTCACGGAATTACCTCTCATGAAATTCCATTTCACGGAAATGATACAACCCATTGCCTCGAATTTTCCTTCAAATTACAAACCTCTCCAAACGATAAACCCATCTTCACAAATCAATGATCTTCAATCCTTAGTGAAGATATTGATATTAGCCTTGCAAGTCGATGTAATTCTTTCAATCCTCACCAACAAGTGGCTACTTCAACACAGAGAAGTTCAATAAGAGTCTATATGACTCAATTCTTGTACTTCATGTATATCTGCTTCATAAGAGCACTTAAATATACATTAAAACATAAAAAGAACATGGGAAAAAGAAAGCAGGAATACTCAACAGCATTTGAACAGAATCCTGCCACACAAAGGGACATCATCAAAGGCCAATTTCTTCAAATGATGAATGTCGCTTCAATGAATCAAATGAGGAACTGAGAATCACCATCTCATTCTGATGATTAAGTCTACATTCCTCCGGATCCTTCCCTCTCTTCTCTCCCATTATTAACATCTCTTAGCATCCCTACTAACACAAATCACATGTAACCTTGCTTATGATTTCCTAAAACAAAGTGACCAAAAAAAAGGAGGCTCACACAAATATACAAATGCAATCATTCGTAAAAAACCCCACCCCCCACCCCGTTAGGAATTCCCAATAAACCACTAACATTTTCATTCACTAATAACTAGATTTTCTTATTCCTTCTGGAGGGACAAAGACCATTGAGCATCAATCAACATCCAAGCCATCAACAAAGCTTGTCTATTCTTCCCACACAAAGATCATGAGGACGCGATCACCATCACGAAGGGGGGGATGTTAACCCAATTCTGGGGTTAACAAGATCTACCGCCATTAACTTACATCAAGGAGTCATGATAGAACATGAAAGGATGATACATTCAAGATATGAAGCAATAGTGTCTAAAGCTACAACTTGGACGGGCGCCCGTAATGGTGTGATAGAGTATTTATGGCAATTCCCTCTTCAAGAGCGTGTGGTAGCAAGTTAGGATGAAGTCCTAAGTGATGTACTTCATAGATATATTATGAAAGTAGTCATTATAATAGCATTAGGCCTCTTATAAGCCTAAAGTGTCCGGACGGCCACAGCTTAAGTGAGTGTGAACACTTATGGCCATGTATATAAGTGAATATCTCTCATAATACAATATACTCTCCCATTGTGCAATTGAGTCTTGCTCTTTCCAATCTCTATCCCTAATGCATGCTAGTGATTGTGTGTGAGTGGAGTGAGGTGAGAGGAGGGACAAGTATCCGTAGTGCAACGTGGCGGCGTGACAACATTCACGAGAGGCACTGTGGAGTTTCTTCTCAAGGAGTTAGAGATTGGAGATCTCAAGGGTTACGAACTCGACCATTAGAAAGATCCTCACGACAGTTGCGGTTCACCACGTAATCTCTTTTTGGATGTGTTTCAAGGAGGGTTAGGGTGAGCCATAACAGTGGGTGTCTAGCCTAAGAAACTAGTTGGGAGCCTAGCCTTGGGTTTCCCTAAGGGCTAGCCATACTACCATTAGGGTTAGGGTTAGGGTGAGCCATAACAGTGGGTGTCTAGCCTAAGAAACTAGTTGGGAGCCTAGCCTTGGGTTTCCCTAAGGGCTAGCCATACTACCATTAACCTGATATGTTGAGAAAAGTTTATACCAACTCATCCATGCTCATGTCTTTGACTAGGACTCTAGCTGAATCTAGTTGGGCACCCTTAGCTGTTAAGACTTTGCATCGCCTATCTCTTAGTTTGAGTGGATGACTTATATATCCATGTCTTCAAGACTGTCTACTAGATCTATTGCTTTCACGATAACACTCATCAAAGATGTAGTGATGTGTAGAGATGGTCATGAAGCATCTTGCTCTTGGGACCAATCATGAATCTATCAATGAGCAATAAGTCATTTAGTATTTCACAAGAACTACATCTCATGTGAGGATTCTTGGTTTTAGCAATATAGTCTTGTAGTGTGTCTCCCTCATCTTACTTATTGAGGTTATAAATATGTACAATGCGGCTCTATTTGGCTCCACTAAGTGAGAATCCCACAATGAGTGTGTGTCTCAAGACCTCATAGAGCTGGCCTTTTCAAGTGGGTTTAGAGACTTAAACCACTAGCTTTCTTTGCCTTCAAAGTAAAATTTGAATGAAAAAATCTTGGTAGGATCGTCGATCCTACCCATGGTTGTGCAAACTTGACCAAACTTCTCTAGGTACTTAATGGGATCTCTGATTCCATTAAATTTTATCATCATCCTTGAGATATGGATTGTCTTGATTTTGCTTGATTATGAGCCTCTAGGTGCTATGTTTATGGTAACCCTCCTTCTCATTTTAAATGCCACCCTAAGCATATCTTCTTCATATTCGGTTGATGATGGAAGATAAGGCAATAATTGTGAAAATCCCTCTGTTTTTAGGGTTTAGGATTTCTTGCCCCTTGTGGTTGGACTGTGCAATTTCCTATAGCACTTGTCCTACACTGGCCTTATAGTTGCAGGCTTGTTGTGCTAGGCTTGATGTGCTCCCCCCGTTAAGAAGGCAAGATATTTTTAAGTCTATCTCAAGTGAGGAGATTTGCGTTGAGATGAGCCAACTAAACAAAGACAACAAATACATGAGTAGAGGAATAGTGGAATGAGAGCCGCTATGGTCCTCCAAGCACTAGATTCATGGATTGGCTCTGTAAGCGACACCATCAACTTTGTGATGAAAAGGACATTAGAATACCCTATTTTTGGGCAAATCTCCACTGAAAAAGTGAGAGCATGACTAAGAACCTTAAGTTTTACTCCCTCAAGAAGTGCTCAAACCATGTCGCACAACACAATATTTCAAACATTTGGTGTTGATCCTAAGTTGGTTTTATCCCAAGGTGACCATGGCCAAGCAACCCAAAAGACACAGTTACAAAAAACAAGACACGTCTCTTTTATAATACCATTTAGGGATAAATATTCCACAAAATACCCAACATCAAGCATAGATGTAGGACTCTCACTTTCTATAACAGGAGCTCATTATAAAAGCTTCTTCACCACATGGAACCAAGTTCTAGTTCTATATTCAAAAAAGGTATAGGGACCACGAGGAAGGATTGTACTTATGAAATATTCCTATGACAGGGTTAGTGGTAATTATGGGTAATAATTATACTATTGTACTTAATGTTTTAATAATTAGGAAGTATAAAAAATTTCCTTCAAAATTAGCTACTAGCACAGATTGTATGATAGGAAAATCCTTAAAGAACTTGAGTAGGTATGTCTTTAAAGTCTTCAAAGGTAATTTTTATTTGTTGGTACAATATTAGGTATACCTACCTCTAGACTCATGTTTGTTAATTTACATCTATTGACTTATGCCTTGAGACTCACGGCTCATGTGTCCAAACTCATGGCTCATGGCTCATGTGTCGAGGATCACGGCTCACGTCTTCACACGCATGTCTAGCTAGACTCACGTCTTTTTTTCTCGTGGGACTGTGGGCTCACATCTCCCAACTCAAGAGATAATTTGGCCTAATTTTTAAATTTTTTGAGATTTTTTGGACTTGATAAAGGGTGTTTACGGTTCTTAATCCTAATTAATGATGGTTATACAAGTGATTACATGTTTTTAGATTAGTATTTTATTCATTTTTCATTCTCTAAGATATCAATTTCAACAATGCATGACAAATTATGAGATGTATAAATAAAAATTAAATACCCCACTCTAATCCACAGGTAATGGAGCTCAATTCTTTCATTTTCAAAGTGGATGCCACTCTTAATTATAATTGCTAAGCTATTTATTGATTTAATGAAATGAAATCTAAGCTTTGTGAGGGCTTCAAAATCATCTAAATCACCAAGAAATCATGGTTTCCCCTTGCAAGATATGAAACTATAGCCCTAATGCAACAAGTTTCAAAATGAAATAAAAACACAAAACTAACACATATAAAGCTTAAAAACGATATGCCTCTTGAAGTGTGTCCTCCTAATTGCAAGGCAATATTGGGAGATCCCAATAGCTTATAATAGATGGCAGAATAGAGCTAAGCCCTACGTTAGTCCCTATCAATGATGCCAAATATATTCAAGTTGAGTTCTTACATTAGCCATGCCAAATCATGTGTCCTTGGGTCTTGCCTTTGGGATGCAATGTAACTCCCCAATGTGGATATGCTAGCTCGTTCTCCGTTACGACACCGAAATGCCCCTTTACTAAGGGGATGAAGCAAGATCTCTCTTTGAATCGATGGAGGCACATAGAGATTGGAATTTTGTGGTGGTTCTCCCTCACAAAATGTGGGGTAAGAAGAAGCTAATGAGAAGGAGCAACCTATAAGCAAACAAATACAATTTGCTCTCAAAGTAGCGTCCCAGGTTGTGTAGGTTACTTTTGTAATCCTTGTCTAGTTTTTGGCTTAATAGGAGACCTAAGTGGCTCCTCTATTTGATATCTTGGATTCCCATTCATCCAGCTTGACAACTCTATCCATAGTTGGGGGTTTCCTTACAAGAAGTGAGAATTTATTGAAACTTAGACACAAAATTTTTTAGACACACTATGTCCTTCTAACAATCCTTGCACTTACTCGGAGGTGGGCTTGGACATATAATCGTGTAAGGTACTTACACCAATTATTCCCTTGGTCAAGCCTCTCAAAAGGATAGAAGGAAGTGGCAACCGATCACCTTGGAGAATATTGTGTTGACCTATTTAATCTAGCCATGCTTCAGCCTTCCTTCAATACTTAAATCATTGCATCAAGTAATGCTAGTTTGGTTTGTGTGGTTATGGGGCCTTTGGTTCTAGAATAGGAACCTCCTTTTGGGGAGTTCAAGCAAGATTTTAGATTATCTCCAAGGCTCTCTAATTGATTTTAGAATCAAATCTCAATACATTCTAGAGGCGTCATTTGGTTTGTATTCAACCACTTAAGAGTTTACTCTAATTCACAATTTGCACTTTCCTGACAAGCTCTTGAGCATGTGCTTTCTCCAACACTAGGTTGGGATATTCTTTCAAATATTTGGGGAGTTGAATTAGTTCCATTAGTGCCGTCCCCTTAGGAGTTGACTTGAGTGATATTTCCTTACTTAGCTCTAAAACTCTCATAAGAACCAAACTCAATTGTGACAATGTTTTTTATTCTTGACAACTTATTGCATGTTTTTTTCCCACGTGATCTTGTAGGGTTTTTTTTCCTTGAGCTATCCCCCTCTGGTCCTTTTCTTGTTTATGAGCTTTCTTCGTGCTTAGAGGCTTGCACCTTTGGCTTTTGAGCAAGTTGCTTTGAAGTCAAAGCTTGAGCTTGCTACTTTTAAGTAGCCTTTGGGCTCTCCCTATTCACCAAGATAACCAATTTGGGGGTGCTACAAGTGCTAGGAGGCCAGAGCTAGATGCTACCTTGGTGGAGGGAGCATAGGAATAAATCCTTGGTTCCAATCCTTAGTTACACCCTTAAGTATATCTTTGGTTGAAGGCAGTGGAAAGTGCCATGGTTCCTAGTAATGTGCACAATATCCTTGGAATTGAAGTTTGCTAAGGGCATTCCATGCTAGTACGATTTGGTGTAAAAAAGGGAATGGTCTCATATGAATAATGGACCCAAGGCCAATGGACCATGCCCATGGACAATATTAATGATAGTGTGAAAGGGGTGGTCGTATATATACTGACATAGGCCATTATTGGGGATAACCTTGATAATCATTTGATAATGACAAAAACTCTTTTCCTACCTTGAAACCTTTGTTAATATTTTGCTAATCTTTGTTAATCCATGTTTTCCTAGGCTAATCTAGTTCAATGGGCTGGTTACTTTCTTTCATTGGTATCAGAGCTGTGTTTTTGATCAATTTCTCTTACGTTCTTGATCTTCTTGATTTTCCTGAAATTTCTCCAAAATTTTCTTGAAAATCTTGTGTCGTGTTCATTCTGATCATACATGGATCAATGGCATGAGGATCATGGATTTTGTTCAAGATTTGAGCTTAATTTGGTGAAAATTACATCAAAATTGGAGAAATTTTGGTAACTAGGCACATTTGGCTAGGATGGGCAAAGTTTGAAGGTGTGGACCTGCACATTTCCCTTCTCCAACTCCTTCTTCATGTTTTTTCTTCCATGGTGGATTTGAAGTTAAATTGCTCATCTTGGAAGCTTTGAATCAAATTGTGGAAGCTATTTGCTTTGGCTTGATACATCAATGGCATCAAATAGTGTTAACATTAGCTTCGTCCATCCCTGATTGCGCGTTTTCCAGATCTATCTGCATTTTGGTTTTTCTTCAAACCCTAGCCTTTGCATCACCAAAATATGCTTCCTTACATTTTTTTTCTCATGATACAAGCCATACAATGCATTCCCTATACGATTTGATGATGAATAGCATGAAATTAATTACAATAAGGGAAAAATGGGATGTGCCACTGTTTAGGGTTTTTTCTTGAAGAAGATCAAGTTCTTTGTTACATACTCTATTGCTTGACTGCTCTCACAATGTTTGGTATCACAATGATGTGATTTTTGCAAGAATATGGCTCTCCCTTGACCCCATGGATTAAGAATTAGGGGTTTCATCAAGAAATCTTAATTCCATGCCATTAATATTCTTGCAAGCCAATAGCATTACCTTGTTGCCATTGAGAACTTTAATCAATACAAATTTGCAAGGGAAAGCCATCATATGATCCATTGGGCAAACCCTGGAGCAATAATTTAGGGGTTCTTGCTTCCTTTTTCCATTTGGATGCAATACATGTTATTCATGTGGCTACTCCAATGCCATTTGAATAGCATATGATGGAATTACATGCTCCAATCATGTGGCTATTCCAATGCCATCATTTGAATAGCATATGATGGAATTACATGCTCCAATCATACTCTTGAATGCCATAATCACCTGCTTGGATGTTCTTGCTTGATTGAAGGGAGCTATTCTACATGATGAAATCATGAATCAATGCTTTGGAATAGCATATGTTATGCTTATGTGAATGCTCAATATGCATGTACATGAAGGTGTTGAATGCCCATGCTTTTGACATACCTATGTAAGGAGCATACATGTGTCTTGATTGATGCCTTTGGAGCTATATGGTGTTGCGGAAGAGCAAGGAAATTATGAGATTAATATTATGGTGTTGGCATGAGTACATGCTTGAGTATGTGAACATTTGTAAGAGCATGAGTCACGCTTAAAATAAAATTGTTAGTGATCTCAACCATCTATTTGAGGTTCAATCAGTCCCCACATCACATTGTACTATACTCTTCATTTCTAGTCACTAGTGATGTGTGAGGGTACCTCGGTATGTGGAGGAGAGACCGGGGGGGGCATGGCTTGAACTCACCATGTCGTGAGTGCCATGGTAAAGTGGTATGGTGAGGGATTAGATACTTGGTGAGAAGACATAGCCCAAACCCTTGCTCTTGGATTTCAAACTTGAGCAAGGGGGTTGGAAGAGCTTGGCGGAGATTGGCAAGCTTTGACGCACTACATCAAATTGACAATTGGCAAGGGAAATTTGCATTGGCATCTGGCAAGGGCAATATGCATTAATTTGGCAAATAATTAGATTACTTTGGTTGCAAATCGGGGTGCAAAGAAGTTGGCATTGTGTAGCCATTGGGTTGCATTTGATACATTGGTATTCGATATTATGGACTGAATCAATTTCGACATCATAGTTGGAGAGTACACTCTTTCCCCATTTCAGCAAGCTGAAGACATCAAGAATCGAACTCTGTTTGCTTGGTCAAAGTTGCAAATTACTCACCTATTGACTTTTTGAAAAAAAGTCAAAACAGATAGTACTTATGCATTGACCACGGTCAAAGTGATCATACAGGGGGATTCTATACATCATTACCTTTATATAGAGCTAAAGATCTTGCAAATCAGAGTTTGGGATCAAATCTAACTCGAAATTGGTCATTTTCCATGATGGCGTCAAAGTCAAAGACCAAGGCCACTTTCAAGGAAGTGGTTGAGCATAAGGGTGGTGCTCTGGAAGCAAAGCAAGATGCAAGACAAGATATTCAAGAGCTTGTGCAAACTAATGTTGGCTTGCATCAAGGGTTAAATATACTACAAGGTTGTTCCATTGAGACTTAAGGGGGGTTGTGCAAGCGACTGAGAAGATGTATCTTGATCAACAAAGGATTATGAGCCAATTACTTGAGAGGATGCATCGAGATGAGCAAAACAATTTGCTAAGGATTAGAAGGATTATAGAGAATTTGAACCAAAGATCTCAAGCTAATGCAAGTGATGATCGAAGTGGAACAAATGTGCTGGGAATGCCTACCTCATCTCTTAGAGTGGGCAATCTACAAGGAGTTCATTTCAATTCAAGTCTTTCATTGGATACCATTACTTCCATGAATATTCTTCAAGTGAAGATGGTGATGCCAATGAGGAATGTCAAGATATGTCTATATGTGCATTGGTGGTTGAAAATAAACCAGTGGATAACCATGAGGATGCAAGTGTAGATGAGGTTAATGAAGAAAAATTGCATAATTCTCTTGATGAGAATGATTATGGGAATAGTGAGGCTTATGATGAGAATTTTCTTAATGAAGAGGATGACTATTATAGTAATCCATATGATGGTGGCTCTCAGGAGGTCGATGTGTATTATGGTCATGAAGATGAGACAAGTGTTAAAGATCCATATGATCATGACTCTCAAGAGATCAATGTGGATTATGGTCATGAAGATGAGACAAGTGTTAAAGATCCATATGATGATATGTGGATGATAGTGGGGATGCAAATGATTGTGCTCCATATGAGGAAATTTATGCAAAAGATGCTATGGGTTACGATGCCTATGAGGACATCTATGGTGTTGGTCTTAATATAAATATAAATAACTCATGGGAGGTCTATGATGGTAATTCATTGGATGGGAATAATATCTATGCTTCCAATGATGATGATGATGATGATGATGATGATGTGTATCCTTTTGACCTCGACATAAGTTTGAGGAAGAGCTTCATCAATTATACTTTTCTTATGAGCATGGATGGTTCGGACTCATTTCCATACGAACCGGGTGGATGCTATGCACACGATGGATATATGTATGTTTATGCATTTGCACATGGGATTAATGGATTTCCTTTTGACCTGGGTGGATCAAAAAGGATTGAAGTGGAAGATGTAAAGAATGGAAGTGAATTCTTTTGATCTGGGTGGATCAAAGAAGAGTAAAGTTGCCTATGTGTGTTTATCTCAAAAAGGATAATATGGCTACCTTATGCAATGTCTCAAGTGATGCATTTGCACATGGGATTAATGGATTTCCTTTTGACCCGAGTGGATCGAAGAGGATTGAAGTGGAAGATGTAAAGAATGGAAGTGAATTCTTTTGATCTGGGTGGATCAAAGAAGAGTAAAGTTGCCTATGTGTGTTTATCTCAAAAAGGATAATATGGCTACCTTATGCAATGTCTCAAGTGATGCATATGCCAGTTGTAAAGATGCAAGTATATCAAGGATAAAGGCATGCATAAATGAAATGGGTGGCACATGTTTTGGTTAATAGTGGGGGCACACATAGCAAAGATGGATTACAAATTGGTATGCAAAGATGTGAGTTTAAGACTTACAAGTGAGCTTCCTAGCTTCTTGGCAACCTGCCTCTACATTGGAAGGTTTTAAAGGGTGATTGGATGCATTTTGGAAGTCCAACAAGGGTCAAGAATAGTGAATTGGTTTGCTAGAAATTCTTGTAAATTCATTGTGAACAATCCTATATCCTTGGGATTTGGATGCATAATGTTCGGAAGCTACACAAATATCTTATGCCATTATGGGGTAACTGTTATGGCTTAAGCGTTTTGAAGGCTTATTGGGCCATTTACAGCCATATACATGCAATTATGGCTTCCCATACATGGTGTGAGCATGAGCTTGAAGCTTGGCATGAGTTCATTGATATATACTCCATCTATGCGGATGGTGATGGTACATATCAATGGTTTCAAGGACGAAACCTCTTCGGTGGGGATTGTTTGTAACAAAGTGAATGGTCTCATATGAATAATGTGCCAAGCCAATGGACCATGCCCATCCACAATATTAATGATAGTGTGAAAGGGGTGGTCATGGATATATAATAGCATAGGCCATTATTGGGGATAACCTTGATAATCATTTGATAATGAAAAAAACTCTCTTTCTACCTTAAAACCTTTGTTAATATTTTACTTATCTTTGTTAATTCTTTTTAATCCATGTTTTCCTAGGATAATCTAGTTCAATGGCTAGTTACTTTCTTTCATTTGGAGCAAAAAGCACACCAAACCATGTCTCAAATTACATAGAGGTGAGGATATTCTTGCCGAACTCTCTAGAATCTTTTTCCCAATGTTAGCCTAGTTAGTTTAGCATGTTATGTGTCAACTCATTGATGCTCGTGTCTTTGACTAATGGAATTTGTTGCTTGGGTTGCACCCCCATTTTATGTGGATTATTTTGAGAAAGACTCGACAACATGATCTTGGTTGGTATGGAGTTCTATCGTCCTCTAAGCCAGTCCTTCCAACAAGCGAACAAAAAATCAAGCGGAGCGTGGGGCAAAGGAGACCCCAAAAAATGATATGGGAATTGAGGAATGACAGGGGAATTGACATGTACAATTGTAAGTGAATTTGCCATAAAATTTAGTATCTTTAAAAATGGCCATCAAGGCTCATGAACAGAAATAATCACATGAAACCTTTGAAGTAGCTAGCAAAACTATGGATGCCAATGTCCAAAAACTCAATGGTAGGCAATCATGCAGATTCACACTCATCATCAATAAACAAATGGTAGACGCGGCGTCACTCCTTACGTTCTGCCTCAAATCTTGGGTTTCCAACCATTCTCCTTCCCATCGCCTCCGCATATTGGGGAAGTTGACTTCGCATCGAAATCATAACAAAAACATGTTCAGGGCATCACAAACAAGTTAGAACATTCCAATCCCACACCTTCAGAGAGCTACGACCAATCCATTATCCCTACATACTCATATTTGACTAGCATCCTGGCATCATTATAATAAGGCTATAACAACACACTATGCTGATCATTAAGCAAACAACAATCATTGAAATCTACAACCAAAATCGTAACATCCATAGTCATTGGAACCACAGTCCAAAAACCAGGCTCCATGAATATCCTCCCCTGCAGGATCTCCACTACGTGAAACCTCAGGCAAATGGTGGTAAGCCACTTAATCCAAAGGACGCATATGCAAATAAAATGCCTCATTGTGCACTACACACGAAGTTGTAAGCGAGATTCGCAATAGCACCTCTGTTCGGAATCCACCACTCTCATGGTGATCATACAGGGAGTGATGCATGACAACAATCCTCCACCATATCTCTAGATCTGATATACGACAGCACCGATCAACCCAACCAATAGTCTCCCCTACAACCCATAGCAAAAACAATCATTGCATTAAAACCCTTCTTAAATCAAACAACTCAAAACAAGTAGAAAGGTAGAATGTTCATGGAATACCTCCCATGGATGCCATAATCAGCAACCACCCTGAATCAGAGAGTGTCGATGCAACCAATGAAACTCCATATCGCACATGGTCCTCTGTGATAGTGTCCCAGGCCTAGACATGGCACCAAGTAGAACACCTCCGAAGGGGAGGTCCAGAAACATAAAATCTGATGCCCAAGACATAGACCTCCCCTTCCTAACAAACTCTCGACCCTGCGGGCGGCGGGCGGCAGACACCTCTGCATATGCTCATGAATACTTGTGTATGTTGGATTTTTCATTTCCTACTGAAAAATCCCTACCAAGTAGAATAAATTTAAGCTTATTTAAGCTTATTTAAGCAGTGCATTAAACCAGCAATTCAATGCAATGGCTACCAAACCAAGCTATTAAAGCTTTTTAAGTATAAAACCCCTATGGTTTATTAGTTCCCCAGGAGAAAGAGGTCCAAAATCTAGATGGTGGGAATGAACAATAGGAAAGATTACCAAAACAGGCTAGGAATCTAGAAATTTTACTCAAGCATGAGAAAGAGCCCTAGCCAAATTGGTAGAGACTATAGTCAAAGAAACTAAGGAGCTTAAATTTTTTTTTAAAAAAAATAATGTAGAAATTGGAAATCTAGAAAAAATATATTTCATAACTTGAAGGCTATTGAAGGCAAGAAGACAAGCACTACAATGGGTATAACCCCAATGAATGAGTTAAGAGCATATACTAGCCACCACTAAGCATTTAGAATATGAATTAAAAAAGAGACTATTTGAATTTAATTTTGAATATGATTATGAGATCTATTTTTTATTTCCTCTCTCAGGAGGCCGCGTCGACGCGGCCTCCTACGAATAGCTTTAAAAATAAAAAGAAATTTTTTGTGTAATCTAAATTTTTTTCAAATTTTAAAGTCATTTGAGAAAATGATTTTCAAGTCATTTGAGCGAATTTTTCCCTCGATAGGGCAAAAAAAGAGGGGCACGCATGGAGGCTTACTTTTTGTTTTAAAAAAAAAGAAAAAAAAGGGGTAGGGCTTGGCTTGGATTTGCAATTCTTTTGCAAAATTAATTTTAAAACTTATTTAAGCTTTTTAAGCTTAAATAACTATTTAAGCTATTTAATGGCTTTAATAGCTTAAATAGTTATTTAAACTATTTAAAAGCTTTAATGGTTATTTAAGCTTTAATAAATAGCTATTTATTATAGTCTTAAAAAGCTTTCATAACTATTAAAGATTAAATGCTTTAATATCTATTTAATAGCTTGAATAGCTATTTATGAAATTTTAGCTTAGAAAGTTGTAATAGCTATGAAAGCTTAAAGAGGTTTTTAGGCCAAAAATAGATATTTAAACTTTTAGCTTTGATAGCTATCTAACCTTTAAGGCTTAAAATCTTTTTAAGCTTTAAGCTTAATTAGCTACATAAGCTTTTAAGCTTAAATAGCTATTTAAGTTTTAATCACTAATCATTTTCAAACACGTATAAATATCAACGAAAATTCATTTCTAGTATATTTAAGAAACACAATAATTTTTTTTAACTCCTCATTTGGTTGCTCGAGAATGTTTTTGGAGTTCATTCCTTGGTATTAACTTTCTTTCATTAGTGAATATCTTCTCCCTTGATTTTTGTGATGATTTGAACGTAATCAGGGGTTGAGGAGGTGCCTCTAAAAACTTGTTGCCAATACTAACAAAGGTTGAGGTCATTTCATCTCGCCTTTTGTTTGCACACACAGATATCCACTCCCTCACACACACACATGGCCATATGCACAAATTCATATAAATTAAAAACTAAAAATATATAACATTGCCACATAAATTTTTGGGGCGTGAGTGCACGGAGCCTTGTAGTACTGGCTGGGCCAATGAACTATGTCCCAAAATGGGCGGCCATATTAAAAGATGGTCCATTAATTAACATTATTGTGTGTATTACGATTTTTTTGGCACTGTATTTTTAATATTATTTTTGGTATTTTATTGTATTTGTTTCGATCAATGAAATTTTTAAGTTTTTTGTTTTTGAATATTTGTTTTAACAAATAGCATAAGGAAACAATTTGATAAATTTTATTTTTGACTGTTATTTTTGTGTTTTGTCATTACCCCCTGGTCTAAGTGACCTGGTCTGTGTTTTCCTTCTGTTCTTGTGACTTTCTTCTTACAATTTCCACTTAGTACAATGAGCAAGCACATCACTGTTTATGGGCCTTTGCCTAGACAGAAACTTTCACTGGTTTTTGAAGGTAGATGGAAGGAGCTCAAACTTAAACTTCTGAAGGAATATTTTGATTTGCAGGGAGGAAAACCAATGGAATTGAAACCGCTCTCTTTGAGTCATGAACTTATAAACGTGGAACCAATTATCCTTTCTAATGGAGAAGAAGGTTTTGTCGTCCCTGGATGCAGAACTTCACCAGTTCTACAAGGTTTTTATTGACAATGGTGTGAATGTAACACCAGTTACTGTGGAGGATGATAATGAAGCTATTGGTAGCAAGATTAAAAGTGTCTTGAGCATGATTGAACTTGTGCCCCCTTGAATAGCAGTTTGCACGTTGCCTTGCACAGTGTTAAAAATATTGAGATGGTGGAGGAGCTTCCAACATCATATGATGGTTGCATTGCTTATGAGCTACCGCCTTGTGGTGTGAAGTCTACAATGTCTGGCATGGAACAAAAGAATGATGGTCACTCTTGGGTGAAGTATGTCACATGCAATAGTGATTGTTTTGATGGTGCCATGTGTTTGAGTAGGTGCTATGGCCATTTACATTGCATGAATATTGACTGCTCTTACGACTCTAGGTTGCATTATCAAAATGGAACACAATGGAAAGGAAGACTAAAACAGAGTTTTCGTGTAGGGTTGATTCGTCAAGAGTTTGGAAACATTTCATGTAAGCATTGTGCATAAATGCCAGAGAGCGTCCTACATGCCCTATGGTAATTTATTATTGTCTCCCAAGAGACCATGACTATACTACACGATGTGCTATACACCTTGGTGAACATAATCATCCTTATGAGGTGGGTCTTCGTAGGAGTATTGAACAAGAGATTGAGGAGAGGGTGTTGTCTCATGCTGCAATGAATCCCTTTACAATAGCAAAACAATTGGAGACAACTGTGGCTCAAGATGTCATTTTAGACATGCTAATAGGGGATATGAAACATGGCAAGTCAGAGATTGGTGAAGATGAGTTTGCAAATCTGCTTGAGTATGTCACTCCATTGTCAAACACAAAAGGAGGATAGAAAGATGCTTGGAGTATGCCGCCAAAAGAGCCAAAAAGCATTATATGAAAGGGTCTTAAGGAAATTTTGGATTTAAAAAACAGATGCAGATATCCATTTATCCATAGTGTGCTTTTCCCAGGGACAATTCAGAGAGCAGCATCAGCCACATGTATTTAAGCTATCAACTAAAGGGCCTGGAAGTGGCCTTGACTTGGTCAATAGGATGAGACAAGGGGGAAATCTGCAGGATATGTGGGTGCATTTTGATCACATCCACAGAGTCTCAGGTTAGCCAACTATGTTTGTCCATGTGTATGACCCTTATGTCCGAGAGCTAAATTTGACAATAACTACATGTGAGTTTAAAGTGGAGGACAGGTATGCACAAATAGAGTTTTGGAAGATGCTGAATCAAATGGTGCAAGATAATGGCTATGAGAAATCAGAATTCCAAGGATTCATGGTGGCAGATGAGGCCAATGCAAACTGGGTTGCAGTGCGTGTGTTGTTTACTTTGGAGGGTCAAATAATAGGGTGCCAAAGAAGGAAAGAACTTGCATTTTTCATTGGGAGCAGAGCATGGTGCGTCATACACAAAAATGTATATGGCCACCTTTTCATGAGAATTATAAGTCTTTATGTAGGAAATGGAGGAATTCGCCAAACTGAGGTAGCAACTAAGAATTGCAAAAATGAAATCAAGAAATTTTGGCACTCAGGGCACACAATACCAAGAGAGATTGCAGCGTTGGAAACGTGGTTGGCTTAGTGGGATATCTGGGCATTCCACTGGGGATCTTGGTTTGTGACTCAAGATGAGTCAGGTGTTTTTATTCCAACAACTAATCTCTCGGAGGCTAAACATGCAAGCATGAGGGCGAGTGTGGGTTATAAGAGGAAGCTTTCACTCTATGAGGCAACACGTGCAGACATGGCATTGGCAGTTCTGTAAAGTGTTAAATACAGTGCATACTTGAAAGGGACACACACAGGAATTGGACTAGGGATAAAAGAAATGGCAGAAAAATTTTACAATCATGTGGGAAGTACTTCTATAGGCAAGAGATTAGTTGATCTGACAACTCATCAATGCGGGATGGGGATAAATTCTCCTAAGATGCAACGCGTAAATATACATCAGTGTAGCGTTCGTAAAAATAGACCAGTACATGCAGATCTAGGTGTCATCTTAGAAGAAGACAGCCACCACAGGCCAAAATACGTGACTGTTACAATGAACAAGCAGCAAGGTGCATCAAAACATGACAAGGAGGGGAAACATGTAGCCATATCGAAACAAAAATGCCAAAAACAATGTGGGCTATTCGAAGGACAGAGCCAGGGAAAAAAATGACTTGCTTTGGGCGTTTACCAGGACAGAGTGGAAGATGTGGAATGTACATCAATGAAGGAGATGGAGACAAATATGATGGAGTGCCTGTTCCATGCTTCTAGGGTCGACGGAAATACCCTAGCGGTGTAGTGGGGGGGTTTATATGGTTTTGTAACTCGGCTCCGACTCACTCTTGGGATATTGATGAAAGCCATGTTATTGGCATACCTGGTCCGACTCCTAGGGTATGGCCAGTGGACGAGGGGGACATGTTGTAGGCCGTGGAGGTGCAAATGCTCCTAGAAAATGGATTTGTGCTTCAAGGTGGAGGGCCACCTCTGCAAATAGCTCAAGCCAGCGCAAATGCAGTAAACATTCCAAGTTCTTTTCGTCTAAAATATAGGGATGGCAAGATTGTTAAGTGGAGAGGCCGACTAACTAATGAGTTTCGTGAGAGTGTAGAGAAGGGAAGGACCTTGGTTGCACAGGTTGTTTGCGAGGCCATTATATCGTGCAATGAATCACACATCTTCTACATTAGTATTGAGGGGTCTAGAGCACTAGGTGTGAGATACTTGGTGTCGATAATGGACTTTTCACATTGCACATGTGAATATTTTCAAAAATGAGAGGGCAAGCGCCTGGCATACATACCATGCAAGCACTTGTACTTTGTTTACTTCTTACAGGCTCTAGGATTGGATTCAGTAGCTCACGATTTCATGCACCAGGCAGCACTAACTAAGGTTTAGTAATTTCAAGCACTTATTGGCAGACAAAGCCATGTGGCAATATAATCGATGTGGCCTTCTGATGTCATTTGCAATGGCTCTTTTTGTAATTGGCCTCAACTTGGGTGCACTTTGCACTTTGATCACTGAAGTATAGCATCTTTTAAGTAACTCTTGTTTTGTAGTGGCCGCGGTTTTGATAGGATTTAATGCTATTATTTTTAACTATAATGTAATTTTGTGCTAGCATGTGCTCGTTTGGAATGTGATGCTACTCTTTGGAGTTGTATCAAGAAGTTGGTGCGGCAGATGGTGCCATATGCCAACTAGAATGAAATATCGTGATGGGCGAATGCTTGTTTAGAATGTGATGCTATTATTTTCTATGTGGAGGTTGTTTGACAGGTTTTGCTCGGCTTTCCCTTCGCTTAGAAAATCTGGCTCGGGTAACGTAATCCCCCGTTGGGATGGATCACTTCCACCTCCACATCTTGTAGGTTGTCTACTACCAAGTCAGTTTTCTCTCAAATAGGTACATAACGTCTAAACCTATAGAGATTATAAATACGTTCGTTGATCTTCTCATAGTTTAGCCTAAGGACTATATCTCATATGGAGATACTTTGCTTTTGTAGTCTTTGATGGATTCTTCATCCTCTTGCTTGAGATTGTAAATTTGAGTGATAGGGCTCCATCTTAATCCACTTGGGGAGAAACCAAGTGTAAATGATGATCTCAAAATTTTAAGGCTAGATTTTTTTCTAATGGGTTTAATGATCTAAACTATTGTCCACATTTGCCTCTAAGAGAAAAGGCCAGAAGCATCGACCTTCGTGAGGTTGTCAATTCTCCCGAAAGCTTTCATTAGAGGGATTTTGGGGTCTCAAAAGGGCCTCTGAAAAAGGTGGCATAGACTAATGAGAGACGTTACATGAACACAACATTTAAATTTGAATTTGAATTTTGGGGTCTCAAAAGGGCCTCTGAAAAAGGTGGCATCGACTAATGAGAGACAACTACCATGGACACAACATTAAATTTTGGATTTGAATTTTGAAGTGAAAACATAATATTCCTTATCTTACATCAAAAACCCCTCATGTGGGATAGCATTGTAAAGCTATTGAAGAGTATATTCTAAATCTGCCATCTTTGATAAATTTGGAGTTACTTTGCTTAATATATTTACATTCGACTATTTTTTAAAGCAAAGATGACATGGAATTTCTTAGAGAGCCCCTTTAAGACTTCCCAAATCCCCTAATGGTAAACTTGATCAAACTTTTTACCTTGGGTAGCCTAACACCCTTGCACGAAAGCAAGCAAGGGTGTGAGGCCACATAAGCATGCTATTTGACAACTTTTGGTGGAAATAACTAGAAAACAAAAAAAAACAACTAGAAATTTTGCCAGTACCAGCAAATATATATAGCGAAAAAGTGAAGCGCCAAAAAAATAGCTAGAAATTTCCCAAACACCAACAAATATATAGTGAAAAAGTGAAGCGCAAACCGCTACACGAAAAAACTTGAAAGTGTTTCTCTCTATAGTGACTCGATTTGTTCTTTCTATAGTGTTTTAGTGACTCGATTATAGTGTTTTGAAAATGTTGAAAGTTGGGGTAGGTAGACTTTGTTGTTGCTACCAACACACTGCCAACGTAAAGAGGAAGACAACGTATGTTTCCATACCATGTACGCATCTTAATTTTATTCCTGATTTGGATGTTTTTTTTACAAATTGCGGCTTTGGTTATGAGGTCAAAGATAACTCGTGCGCATTGACATCGGTTACAACTCTACATTAATTTTATTCCTGATTTGGATGTTTTTTTTACAAATTGCGGCTTTGGTTACGAGGTCGAAGATAACTCGTGCGCATTGACATCGGTTACAACTCTACATTAATCGACGATCATGAAACAATATCACAAGAGACTCATTGTATCATTGACATCGGTTACAACTCTACATTAATCGACGATCATGAAACAATATCACAAGAGACTCATTGTATCATTGACTTCAATATCGCATGATGTCAAAGGTATTCCTATTTTTCTCTCTTTTATATTCAAACAAACTAATGCCCAGTTTCAACACTGAAGGTGTATCTTTAGTCCACTTTCGATATCGAAAGTGTTATTTGAGAAATGAGGGAAGGGCACGTTTCCTTATGTTTATAAAATTTTGGGAAGGAGTGTGCCAACTCCCTACCATACTTTATGTATGGTATTTTTTTTTCACTTGTACAATCAAGCACAAAATTCATATGAATTGAACAACCACATGCAACACAGATTCAGATGTGCTACCAATTTGAAATTATCCTTTTGCGAGGTGCTTCAAGAACCCCATTGATCATAAGTGTAGTCATACAGTTCATTGACAAACCATGTACAAGATGACCCATTTCAGCTAATGATAGAAGTGGAGACTCATAGTGAACTAGTTATCACTACTGTAAAATTTAGCAGAGCCTTCAAAAACGAAGAGTGTTCTGTACATCCAACAAACACGAGTTCCCTTCGATAAAATTGTGAATATAATGGCTTGCCTTATAGAAGCACGAGTTCCCTTCGATAAAATTGTGAATATAATGGCTTGCCTTATAGAAGCAGCCGATCTAAATTTACTGATATCACTATTAAAACTATTGTTTTTTCTTTTCTTTTCCCCTCAAACATGGGAACTACCAAGGAGATTTCCATTTCAGTGACTATATTAGAATGAGGATTGGAACATTGTTCTCAGTCTTCACATTATACAAGTCGTACCTGCTAATGATGTACCAACTAAAGCAAGCAATATTGATTGCAAATAGTTCAAATAGCACACTATTTTACAGCGTGACATCAATACATACAAGTGATTGAATAAGACAGTAAAGTGATCATGACGCTATGAGGAACATTGTGCAATACAACTCACCAACACCTTTGCTAGAGGCACTCCATATTGGCACCAAAAAAACTTAAAAGACTTGATTGCCATGGTGGACATGTGGGGTCTCCCAAACTTGTTTATGACGTTCACAACAAACAAGGTGTCTAAAACGAAGTGGCAAGTGATAACATCCATCGAGAACATAGTTCGTGAATTCAATCTAGTTTTCACCTAGAAAGACTGCCCAGTTGAGTGCGATGTGTTATTTCACACACGGCTTCACAACTTCTTGAATGCAAACATACTTGAAGGAAATAAACTTTTTGGCAGTGTAGAACATCACCTGATCAGGTACAAGATACAAAACAAGGGTTCTCTACATGCACATATCATTCTCTGGGCGCATAAAAACGATGTGCGCCATGAGTCTCAAATGAGATAGCCGCATATATTTCTGCAGAAGCAGCCAGCAGACGGTGCATCCAACACCTTCACAATGTCTTTAATCGTGATGAAAACTCTCTGAAAACAGCAAATGCCAAGCCCACGAACAATGAGGAACACAATCGGGCCAAAATGTTGCTCATGCTCCTTGAGTTTCGCGAAGTTCAAAAAGCATCACTCACATCAAAGCAAGCAATAATCTACAAGCAACTAGCGACTGCACACAATAGGCTACACATCATCATAGGAACACTGGGCAATGGAAAGAGCTTCCTCATTAAATATTTAACATGTCAACTCATAAAAGAGAACAAAAGTGTCATATTAACAGCATCTACTAGAGCTGAAGCTACACGTCTTAGTAGTATTGCTACAACCATCCATTACCAATTCAAAATCCCAACAAGCATTCTATCGACCTATGTACAGCATGCCAAATTACCCAATCGGCCCATATTGCGCATGCAACAGTGCATAACATGGCATTCTCTATGTGCCATGCTAGGGATATCCCCTTGCTTGAAATCCTACAAGCAATATGCCACATGCAACCAATAGAATTGAAGATTTAAAGAACTCTTTCCGAGTGCATGGTGCAAGAGGACGGTATAGAACAGTGCAAGAGGACGGTATAGAACAGTGCATCAACAACCAGAACACTATCAAGACGTTCATCGATACGACGTAATGCTCACAAATTTGTACTCAGAAAAAGATATAGTTACCGTCAACTTGAAAACCAATGGCCTCAATGAACCTTGCCTCCAGCACTGGATTGGCGATATCAACTTCAACGAAATACATAGAGTTGTAGTAGGTGCCAAGTGTATGATAATCGAGAACATTGACTTGACAATCGGAGCAGTAAATGGGGCATCATGAAATGTAGAGGAAATACTTGAAGATCCTAACGGAAAGTTACAGCAATACACGTCAAAATTGATGTTACAAAAAGCGCAATAACACTACGTCCGTAAGAAGCATGCCAAAAGGGCCGTCAATGGTATATGGTACCACAAGTCCACATTCCCAATAATATTAGCATATGCCATAACAAGACACAAGGCACAGAGAGCAACCTCTATACAAAAGTCCTCGTGATAAAAGAAGCTTTTGCACTTAGACTAGCGTGCTCGATGTTCCTATACATCAGCTAGGTCCACACAACGAAGTCATCAACATCACCTATAGATGACAACAAGGTATGTTTCGAACACATTCATTTATGCAATCATCAATATAACAATGTCCTACGTTTCAAACAATAACATCAAAATATTTTTAACATGCAGCTATTTGAATTAGTTAAGAAAAATGCAGCAACAGTCCGAACCAACGTCAGGCGCATCACGCTACCTAACAACAAACTAAATGCAACTTGCAAACTTGATTGGAGATATACCAATAACATATATCAATGGATTTTCAAGCTACGCTCATATATGAACAACTGTAGCAAATAACTAAGTGATGACAAGAAGAAAAACTTGAAGGCAGCAAACAGGTGAGCCGCTATGTACATAGACACAAACTTCCCTCTCCCTTTACCTAATAACTCTCTAACTGTCCAAAAGAATTATAATATTATCAACATTCTACAGGACTTCAGAAGGAGATACTTGTAGAGATCGACATTGAAATAGACGAGACAACTGGACGATTGCTAAAAGCAGAAGCCCAAAAGCTTCCGGATGATAAAAGCAAAGGGATAACCATGTAAACAATGAAAATACTCTGTTATGGATACAACGTCGACATCAACCAACTCTTAGATGTTGACAAAAAAATCGCAAGCTAGATATTGTCCCATATGATAAAAGAATACAACCACACAACTGACAATATCCGACCGTCAATAAATAATGAGAAAATAACTTGACACTTTGACAAAAAACTCTTCGGCCAAAGCACAAATCCATACAAAAAGATTGACAATACAATACGTAACTAAAAGACCAATGTTATAAAATGCAATATGAAAAATAACATTAAAATGTATTAACAATCAAAAAAAATTAATGTAAGTAATGTAGATCGAGCAGACAAAGACACAAGATGACCAATCAAAAAAAAGATGACGATAGATAAAGAGGAGAAATATGTAGTCTACTCCAGTACGTGCTCTATGAATACAGATCCATACAAGAAGATTGATAATACAACAGACAACTAAATGACCAATGTCATAAAATGTAATATAAAAAATTACATTAAAATGTATTAATAATTAAAAAAATTCAATGCAAGTAATCTAGATCGAGCTGACGGACACAAGACCAACCAAAAAAAAGATAACGACATACAAAGAAGAGAAATATGTAATCTACTCCAGTACGTGCTCTATGAATGGAAAAAAATACATTGGAGTTACAAAAGACTACAAAAAAAAGAACGACACATGCTAGAAAATCATCGAGTAGAATGAAGAAAGATGTTGAAGCCTACAAACCCTCCGCAAGAATTTCACTTTCTCCATTTTGCATTCAACTACAAGTATAGTTATAGCTAGAGCATTAAAGCAACAACAAATAGCATTAGAAGAAACATCTGATAAAAGATATAACAACTTAAAAATGATATCTAACACATTGCACGGAATTTCATTATTGAAAGCATCATAGAAAAATATAAAATTTAAACTTTTATATGTACTTAGATCTTTCTTAAACAATTAATGCGTGAGTTTGTCTTTGCAACATTATTAATTAACAACAAAATTTACATCTTCTTCTTTACATGGTCTCTTGCCATCTCTTAATTTGAGAAGATTTATTGATTTTAAACATCACTTTATCTTTAAATGTTCTGTGTTAGTGTGAATTCACCTTCATGTTTGTTCAAGCACACTTGTGCACTTTGTACACGCAGATAAGGCTACCCAAGCATTCTAGTTCAATTACTAAATAGGATCACCAGTCTTATCAGATTTGGACATTAGATTTGAGATATGGACTCATTTTCTTCATCCTTAGTTGAGGGCAATATCCGTGGGTATTATTTGCATGGCAACTTCCCTTGCCATCCTGAACATGTCTTCATCATATTCTTATGGTGATCAGATGTAAGATTGACTTGCACCATGGTCTACATGCCCTACTCTATTACGTGGCATAGAATCCACTAAAAAATGTTTCTCCTGCTAGGCTAGGGGCTTTTGGACCTGAAGCAATCAAGGGATCAATTGTGGTTTTCCCTTGCTACGGTGTGATGCCTAGAACTAGCTCAAGGTAAGTGAACTGATTAGTCACACCTATGACAAGATACCCATTGGGTCCTTTGCCTAAGTCAAGGATCATTTGGCTCATTTCTAACTACTCCTTGCTCAGGGTAGTTTTAAAAGAAACATGCCTTCTTAGACTATATGTAATCGACTAATAATCATTGGATTGACGAGAATTGAGGTTAGGTGGATTGGAAGAATTAGATGCACTACAAGGTGATGTGCTGTGATTGTCACCAACATTTTTTTCAATCCTATCCCTAATGAAAATGCAATGCAAGATGTAAAAAATAACAGAGAAAATCACACAATTTGGAGCAAATTAAGGCTCCTCATTGCACTGATATTTTGCTAATCCCCAACTGAATGCAAGAAAACTCCTTTTGCAATAGTGATTAGCATGAATAATTAATAAAGGGCTCCAAATTAATGAAGGAACAAGGTGTGAGAATTCCAAAAAGACAATTTTTTAAAAAATGATTTTTTTAAAAACATGGATAAAGTTGCCATCCATTCCTCCATGCATGCAACGACCACCTCATACCATGCATGCAACAGCCACCAAAGCATATAGCCATGGCCCATGCCTCTTTGAACAAAGAGACTCTGCCTACAAAACTGATGAAAATGAGTATGTTTCTGAGTAGAGACTCTCCCACCTTAATATCTTAAAACACAATGAAAATTCAAGTGAATGCAGTCACAACCCACCATGTTCAACAATTAAATGTGGTTTGTTTTATGCATTTGGGCTTCCAAAGTAGGACTAAGCAGCCCACATCATAAAAAACCAGTAAAATCATGAAGTTTGCCTAGGACAGATGTTGATTATAATGTATATAACCCATTAGCAAGGGCACATTCCACAGTAACAACAACAAAAAAACTACATTTTTTTTACTAAGCAAGCCTCAAAGGATCTCTAGCCATTAACTCCTATGTACTACAATGGAAAACCAAATGCATGATGATGTTATAGCAAGGTAATTCAAACATGATGATGGCACCCTGGAATGCTGATGCCCATCTCTATTTCTGTGGCTCTAATTATACAACACCCCCCACATAGGACTCAGCTGCTGCAAACAAACTCCCCATATTACCTGCTCATGTCCGTAAGGTACAGGAGGGACACAGAATGTCCAAAACTCTTGTGGCAGCAAAGCAAGATATTGATCAAAATTCATGGTGGTATACTGAGGAATGTGGCATAGTTGCATGAGGGCACATGCCACTAGAAGACATGCATCAATGATGGAGTCAGCTTGACTTGATACAGAGTGCATGCTCCCGTGCTCCAGAAACCTCTTCATAGATCAACCGTTCCAACCTGTTATAGTCTCCAGGCATTACCTGCCCAAGCAGCCACCGCGACAACTTAACAGAGGGAGGGCACTTCAGGCCTATGCTTGAAACACCCTTCTTATCTTCTCTATTTTCACTCTGCAGATGGGGCAGGTGCCCGTCTCACCATGCCTTATCCTGCATTCCATAACATCTCATTAGACTTTGGCAGTTAGGTTTGATTTCAAGCACTCACACACACACAACCCTAGGCCTCTTGGTTAGGGTGGGTAGTGATAAACCAAGCCACTCAGGCAATGGCCACTGACAACCCAAAAAAGCATTTTGGGTGTGCATATAAAGACTGACTAAGCACAATTGGCAGGCAGGCAATGTGCTAAACAGCATACCGTTTCGCACATGCCAGGCATGTGGCGCAGTGTCCGCAGGGGATAAAGAACACAGCTTTTGGAGCGTCAAGGCATATCGCGCACAGCTGCGCATTATACAAATTCTCATTCAAAGAGTTGACTGTATCCTCGCCATCTCCGGCATCCAAGTCAGCAGAAGAAACAGCATCCATGTCTCCGGCTTTTGGAGACAGTAGAGGACTTCGTATGTCTTCGCTGACACCACCATCCTGAGGCGGTGTCTGCCCTCGCAAATTTCGATCAACTCTGCTCACGATCTTCAGGAATGCCGAAACCAATAAGAGAATGCCAGCTGCAAGTAATGTGTGTTGTTGTTGTTGATCACAAGGAGGTTAAATGTTGAGATGATTATTCAAGGCTTAAAAACAGCAGTATGGCCCTTACTCACCTAATACAGTGTAATACGAGATCCAGCGGGCTCCATATGATAGCTCAACTTCCCAGCTTGAGGAGGTACCGTTCTGCAAGAGAACATGCAGAAAAACAAAGCTTCAATCGTAGAGGCACTACAGACCATGGTAAAGATGAGCACTAATCTGAACTGTCTGATGACCATGAAAAATGTTGTCTTCCATCATTACACGATTTTGAGTATGTATTTCGCAACCACAGGCAATGGCAACACCAAAGGGTTTGTAGGTTTGCATGATTTCAAGCAGAATATGTCCAGGGAGTCCAGCAGATGTGGTTTATTTAAGCAAAATAAAGCATGCACATGTATCATTTAAACAACGAAATGTGCATGCACACTGAACACAGTGTTGGGCCGCAAAGGCCAACACACCCACCTACTGGCTGCATTTTTCTCGAGCGAGGTTTGGTTGATGAAGAATGGAGGATTTGGGATGCGTGCACGTGCACCTGGGGGTTTTGGGGATGTATGCATGTGTGTGCACGTACGCCCGGGGGTTTGGGGAGGGGGAGGGGGAGGGGGTGTGGGTGTGGGTGTGGGGGGGGAGAGATAGACCCATCTCACACCCTACTGCTGGTCAGCCTGTGCCACCAGTGGTCCTTGGCATACTTTTGGCCTCCATCTCCCCATTTTTGAGGGATTTTACCCACAGCCCAGCCTCCCCCCCCATTCGATCTTTGGGCAGGCTGTTTTGGGAGCCACCGGGCTCTTCCACAGCTCTCCAGACTTGTCCCAGATATATTGCTGATTTCAATGTTAAAGCTTCCCCAAAGCTGATTTTTCTCCATCTCCACATTTCCACAGTTAACTAGTTGGCATCGCACTCCTTCTAAATTGCACATATGTTGCTGGCTTGCTCATTCACATAGCCTATGCCTACGGGCATTGTTTGACTTCTCAGAAGCGTGCACCTAAAACTGCCTGATGCAAACCCTAACCTAACCTCCCAGACATTCAACAACCTCCTCCCTTCTGTGAGGACTCACAATGGTCTGCGAACCCTAAAACACCATATCTACCTTGTTCGTGTCCTCAAAGTGTCTAGGCAAAAACATCATCTGACTGATGCATGTGATAAAATGCAATGCAGCTATTTGTTCTCATGACAAGTCACTGCAGTGCCTAAGAGATGAAGGTCTCTCCCTACCAACCCCAATTCGGCATGTGCACGTGGGCGACTCGGGAAAATACAAGCTTCCTAAAGACATTCATAACTTTAACACCACAATAAAAAGCTCTTATTACTGAGAGGAGAAGACATGCTGCATCAGACACAAACCTCAGACACAGGTGTAGTTAGCAAAGCAAATCGTTTTCCAACCACTGGAAGCACGACTTTACAGCTTCTTTCCCCCACGAAGCATTTTGTGCTAGCAGATTCCGTGCTGTACATTGTCGCATTAACCTCTAGTTCTAGCTCAATCTGTAAGATAAGCACATGTATAAGCATAAGCTTTTCACACAAAAACAGCCAAGAACACGGCAAAGGAATCCTTGGGTCCTTGATAAGATGACACTTACAGCTACAGGCTGCTGATTCAGATTGCCAACCGCAACGAAATAGTCTCCATCTCGCTTGACCTCATACTCCAGATCTCCAACCTGACCTGCATGTGAAACCAATTGAGAAGCCCAGTTACTATCATTGAGCTGTAAAATTTTCCCACTTAGTTCTATTTGCAACACATACAATCAGGACACTAGCTCAAAAAGCTAAGCCAATGTGGTAAAACCTTTCCAATAGATCCAGCTTGGGCATTGGAAACTCACTATGCACTTCTCTCCATGCTGCTGCTGCATGAGGATTTGTGGGGTTCTGTATCCACTCTTTTAGGCCATTGTACCCTGTAAAATCCAAGACCCCAACTTCAGTGCATTTGAATGCTGGAATGTGGACCATAAAAGCAACAAGAACGCCTGCTCTCTGCTACCTTCAGATACAGTCAGCAAAATGCTGTAGAAGCCAGTTGATCTAATAAAGCAGGTTACACGAAGCTTTGAGCCTTTGTTAAGCCACACAGCAAACTCCTGCTTAGAAGAAAAAAATGAAAGCATTCTCAACATCAACCAGTCTCTAGCTTCTGCTACCTGACCGTCCTACAGTATTCGCAGAAGTGTTGATTAAATGATTTGCTTGATCACACACTCTCAACTGACTTCAATTTCATAGTTTGTAGGTAATTTGACCTGGTGGTAGTCCGGTTCGAGGAGCACCGTGTGATTCTCGCTCCATAAAGACCTTGAGCCAAGAACTGGTTTAATTGAAAGGCTATACAGTGCTGGACCTTTTTGATGCCCTTCACTCACCTACGGATATTATGAAACAAATGAATCAAGTGCCACGACTCTACCACATAAATTTTCAATAAATTTTTCCTATTTTAAAAAACTCTCGTTCTCTCCCTCTCTTGAGCACTACCTAAGTGCAAGAATCCAAGAAAGAGAGAAAGTTAGATAAACGTCTACAAAGGACCCCAAGGGTCAATGAATCCATGAAGTAGCTATATCATGGAAAAAAGAACTACCCAGATAAAACCATCATGTAGGAGACTCTGTCACAACAAGGACAATGTTACAAAGTTTCAAAGTAGACCTGCAATGGCTGAGACAGTGATGTGGTAGGAAAAATAGCTCTTGGATACATGTCCTATGTCTGAAGAGGGGAGGGGCAGCCGTTGTGTGGGATCAACAGTTGTATAGAAGGAAAAATAGCTCTTGGATACATGACCTATGTCTGAAGAAGGGAGGGGAAATTGTTGTGCAGGATCAACAACTGTGACCTCATATAAGCTCTCTATTTTCACTTTGTGGCGGAGCATTCTGCACCTCTGGGGTATCTCACAGATCTGAAGCTACCGTTTTGAGGGTCGCCTCGCCCAAGTGGCCTTCAGCCTTCAAGGCTCAAGCTCACTGCAACTGGAGTATTCTCTCTAAAATGGCACCTGGTGTTACGACCCTGTGTTTTTCCCTCTGGACAACAAGCAGGTGGGCACAGGCACGGGCACGGGATGGACAAGTGTGAACAGGCATCAAGTTTGGGTATGAAACGGAAACCAATATGTGGCCAGCCCAAGTGTGAAAGGGGACAAACGGGATTTTGAGTTCATAAGGTTTTTAAACCTTTGATGATTTAAAATATTATTTTTATGGAGGCATGCGTTTTTAAATCCTTGCTTTTGAAGGGTGGCGAGCATGAAGGTGGCCGTGTGGAGATCTCCGTGTGGTGGGAGTCGCCGGCTGGATTATACCAGGTGCTGCTGCGCGTACCACAGGCTGCTGTGCTTGGGGCCGCTGCTGCTGATGGGTGCTGCTGCGCAGGAGGGCTGCCGCCGTTGTTGGGCACTGCTGCTGCTGCTGCACATATGGATACAGACAGGCAGGTGCTGCTGCTGCTACCGCCGCTACTGCTGCTGCTGCCGCCAGGTATGCTGCTGAACGCCAGGCGCTGCTACGCATGGTGCCGTTGCTGCTGCTGCCACCAGGTGCAACCACTGCTGCTGGGCGCTGTTGTGCAAGGGCGCTGCCGCCAGATGCTGATGCTGCCGCCAGTTGTGGACTACAGCCGGGCAGTATAGGGCAGCCAAGCAGGCAACCAGATGGGCAACCAGGCTACCAGCAATGGGGAGCCAGGCAGGCATCAAGCAGGAATTTCTCTGCAGACAGTTGGGCAGCCAGACGAGTGTCAGATGGGAGGCCCTCTACACCAGGTGGCTGCATGTGTGGAAGCAGTCAGCGTGGGTCTCTCTCTATCTCTTGGAAGAAAGCGAGCTGAAGGAGGCACCGAGGGGCTAACAGCCAAGGGGTTTCTCTCTCTCTCTCTCTCTTCGCAAGCAGGCTTTGTTTACGAGATTTGGATACGGAGGATCAAGTTAAGATGCACAGGATGTTCTTGGAAGAGATGTGTGTTGCTCTTCATCTTGGACTTATGTGTATTCAGGGTTTGCTTGACACGTCCTCTATCTTTCTCTCTCTAGGTTTTTGGCACCGTGATTGGATGGTGCATATGTGGATTTATCTATCATGGAAACAGGACATTGGTTTTTCGAGAAGAAACAAGACTTTGGTAACAAGGATACAGGCCTATGGTTTATGGACACGGGTCTATAGTTTATCGGATACAAGTCTTTGGTTTCATATGGAGAACATGTCTTTGGATTCATGTGAACAGGTCATAGTTTTCTCGAGGTTACATGCAAGCTATGGCTATAGGAAGGACATACTGCTGTTTGGGAAAGGGTTCGTGGGGATCCATGGTTGAGATGGAGAAGACCTTGTTTGGTACAACCCTACTGCTGTTTGGGAAAGGGTTCGTGGGGATCCATGGTTGAGATGGAGAAGACCTTTTCAAGCAAGGAGATATTGTACAGGTGTGCCTTCCCTATGGAATGCTTTACTGTAGTAACGAGAGTTCTTATTTGGAAAGTCCTGGGTGAAAAGCTAAAAGGGATCCTATTGGTGAAGGATTCAACAAGTTGGTACTTTGTACTCATTTTTGATCAAGTAAAGAAATACCGCAAGGGATGCCACTGCGTTTTGGGGCCAATCAGTGTCCTTGTACTATTTGCAGGAGCATTCTAGCTCCCCTGTTTGTTTTCCTTTTCCAGGTTCTCATGGGTGATGAAGTGTTTTGTGTGCGAGTGTTTGTTCCACCGCCCATCAGATTTCTGAAGGCCAGTTTCATGGTTTCCATCGTCGGGATATCGTCGACTTTCTCAAGGAGGCGAGCCCGTGGTTGTCACATCAAAAGCTTCAACATGTGGAAAGTGAAAAGGAAGTGCAGGAGACAATGCAGGATTGTGTCTTTGCCTATATGAGGTGAAGAGCAAAAGCTAAAGATGAAGCTCAGGAGAAAGGAGAAAAGACACCAAGGACAGGAAGTAGTCAGCTAGGAACAAAGCAATTGAAGAGTTATGGTGCAAGAGATGGGTTGAAGGCTATGGCTTTCGACACTTGGTCATCAGTGGTATCTTCACGGAGGCTTCATGGCTTCGGAAGGCAGCTTCTTTCTATGTTTAGCAGTGGTGATCTACTATGCTTCATTGGGACTTGTGCTTACCACTTGGGTGGAGTGCAAGCAGGTTTCTGGGTGCATGTGGATGTATCAGATGAGGCTCAAACGGAAGCGGAACATGATGAGGTTCTTATTCCCGAGCAGATATTGGCACATAAGGAAAGAAAGCTACGAGGTAAAGTTTCCCATCGCTATCCTGTGAAGTTCAAGAACTGCTCACCAATGGATGCAAAGTGGATGGAGGAGGGTGACTTAGCAGATTCACCTCAAGTATTGCAGCTTTATCTTCACGCCTTTGAGTTGGAACCGACTCTTGCAACGGCTCATTCAGGTTCAGCAGAGCATGGGTCTGGAGCATTGCCTGATGCTCAAGAGGGGGGTAGCACCTCCGCTCCCTTGTTATAGACAAGCTCAGTTTTTCATCTAGAAGTCGCTTGGTGACATCTTTGTATTCACCCGAGGTATTGAGACAGTACATCTGCTTATGGGACTTCTATGGTATTGTGTACTAGTCACATGAGATGGTAAAGTTGGGTATGGTTCACAGTCGGCCGCACCATGAGCTATAACTGCAACTATGGATGGTTTTTGCCTTTGGAACTAAGGTATGACTGAGGAAGATTGGGACATTGATCTTTGTCATATGGTTCTGGTTGTTCTTGACCACAGGATCGGTCAATTGGATATTGAGATGATGCTATTTGTGGAGTTGGTCTCCTTTGGAATGGCATGGTTTGGTTGAGCTCAAAGACTGCGGCAACCTGAGCTAACAGTTTCCACTTGATTTTAGACTTTTGCTGCAGGTTCTGAAGGAACAAGCAAGAGTTGTTTGTCACTTCGACGTGAGAGACAAAAGACCAAATCTGACGGGCCACTGGACAACTCATGAACAGATGCATAACTATTTCAGTGCATGTCGTGCAAAAGAAGCAAGAGGCCAATGTAATTTTACGACAGCTGAGCTGATCCCATGCATAACTATTTCAGTGCATGTCGTGCAAAAGAAGCAAGAGGCCAATGTAATTTTACGACGGCTGAGCTGATCCCATGTAGGTAACCCTCCCACCAACATCCTCCAAGTGAAAACCTTACCTTGGTAAGGGAGTTTAGACTGCCAACCACGCATAAGAGTTTTCTGCCACCATGATTTAGACTTGTGCAATCCCCACACCTTATTGGCCTTGGCTGAAACCCAATCTTTCTCTGATACGAGCTTATGATAGACCTGGTTAGCTGAAAGTGATATCAAGTCACCAGATTTACATAGTGCCCAATCAAGCCAAGGCTGATCTGCACATGGCCGAGGCAATGGAGTAAAAGGCTCAACTGCATGCATGATGTCAACCCATAGTGGCTGAAATGTCCGAGGAACCTTAAAGTGCTGCCGAATACGACGAAACGAATATGGCTTGTCACGACCAAGTATCACAACATCTCGGATTCTAGCCAAGCCTAACCTGACCATGCAGTTGAGTCGTATGTGTGAAGCATCTCTGTCTGGCCAAACAATGATACGCGACTCCACAAATGTTTCGAACTGCAAAGAGTTCAAAAGTAGTCTTTCATGACCAGGATCCCACCGAGCCAATAGTAGAACTTCATGCCAAGAAAGGAGAATATGCGATAAAATGTGAGATGAGCGAATACGGACAAGATGAGCCGCATTCACAATGTCCCACCATGAAGCCTGCACTCGTGTCCGTCTATGTGACAATCCCTCCAACTCAATCAAGTCACGAGCCATGAATACCCAAGGCTGCTCTTGCAAACACATATCCTGAAAAAGCACCCACCTACGCGCCACCATATGCAAGCGGACATCCAGTAAAGCAGCCCCACCCATTCTTTTGGGTGTCGTAATGTGATTCCAAGCTATCCATGTTTGACCCATAATATTTCCTTGCCTCTTCCACAGCATAAACCGAATGGGAGCAACCAAACGGAGAAGAGATTTGTGCGTCCAAGGTAGCGAAGGCAAAACATAGGAAATCATGATAAGCATAATAACTTGAGCTACCTTAACCCTCACGTGCCTAGGCCACCCTTGAGCTTTCCAATACACAAATTTATCCGAGATCCGAGCAGAAATCCAAGCAAGAAGCGCTTGGGGGTCCACATCCACACCCACCGGATACCCAAGATGACGAACAATGTCTCTTGTATGCACCACACGGCCTTGCCATCCTAATGCCTCAAGATCAAATTCCGTGCAGACAATGAGGGCTGATTTTGTTGAATTTATTTTCAGCCCAGAAGCCAAAGCAAAATTATTCCAAGCTTCCATTGCTCGATCTATATTGGCTTTTTCCGCCCTGAGAAACATAAAAGTGTCATCCGCAAGCGCTTGAGCAACCAATTGCTTGCCATGAAGGAGAACCACTTCACCATGCAATGCCATAGCATCTAAGCGAGATAACATAGGATGAGTGGCAATGGCAAAGAAAAGAGGGCTAAGAGGACAGCCCTGCCGGAGAGAACGGGTGAGAGAAATACCATCCGAAAGTCCTCCATTGAGCATAATCCGCGTGATAGAGCCAGAGCCAAGTAAATGCACCAAATTAGCCATTTTGGGACCAAAGCCCATGGCTGTCATTAACTGAGAAAGGAAAGACCAGCTGACATGATCAAAAGCTTTTTCAAGATCCAGCTGCACCATCACAATCTCTTGCTTCTTTGCCTTGGCATAATCCACTCCAATTTGAACATTAAGAATATTATGCAAAATATTCCTGCCATGCACAAATCCATATTGATATGGATGAATAAGAGTAGGAAGCACCTTCTACAAGCGATTGGCAAAAATCTTTGTAAAGATTTTATACATAATACCCATAAGTGAGATCGGGCGCCATTGAGCCAAAGAAGTAGGCGAAGGGACTTTGGGCAACAAACGAAGTATGCCCAACTTCCAATCGGCAGGCATTTATCCCTCATCCCAAACCCTTTGACAAATAAGCGTCAAAGGCTCTGCAAGCTGATCAGCATATTTTCGAAAAAACTCATTTGTCAAACCATCCCAACCAGGGCTCTTTCCCATGGGAAGTTTGGAGAGAACAGCTTCCACTTCCCCTTGAGTAACAGGAGCATCAAGCTGAACCGCCACATCAGGGTCAACTTGATATCGTACTTCAGCAAACAATGACTCCCTTGCAGCCAGGACAGCCGGCGAGACATCCTCTCGAGGGACAAGCAAATCTTCATAAAACCTCATGCAATGCTGAATAACCTCAGAAGGTTGAGTAACAAGGTTGCCTTGGGCATCCATCAGCCTAACAATATTCTCACGCATATGTTTTTGATGCAACTTATCATAGAAGCGATGAGATTGACAGTTAGCATCCCGCAAAGCATCAAGACGTGCAAATAGTTTAAAGCGAACATATTGTGCTTCCTGCACCCTAGATAGCGCTCCTTTTTCAGCCATTCTATGGCATCCACAACTTCAGCATCCATAGAGTCAGTAAACATGAACGACTGAAGAAGAGCCCTTTAAAAGCGACTGAAGAAGAGCCACATGCTGTTTTTGTATAGAGGCATTAGCAAGACCATAATGCCGCGCTAATTTCCGAGTGTTAGTAAGGAACACTGGCCAAGCATGATAATCAGCCATGGACACTCTTGTGGAGAAATGTCGTATCAACTGACGCATATAAACATCAAAAACTTCATGCTCCAAAAAAGTGTGATTGAAGCGCAAAGGCGAGCGTCCCAACAAGCCTTTATATGCATCCACAAGATGATAGACCATTTCAAACACAAGCGGCCAATGATCCGAGAAAACCTGTTGCTGATCAACCATCATAGTAAGAACCTCTAGCAAAAAGAGATCTTGATGTAAAATATACATCCTATCCAATCTAGCATAAGTGCCCCGAAACTGTTGTGAGGCATAAGTGTAACCCCTTTCATCTGGATGCAACCAAGACCACATGTCTTGTTTTAGCGACCTTGCTGCAAAAGCTTCCCACGCCATTCTCTCCGGGCCATCCATTACAGAATGAGGAGACGTGGCTTGCTCCCTGGAGACACACATATTAAAGTCTCCCATTACAAAGCCAGGATGAGAGATTGAAAGAGCACACAAGTCATTCCACAGCAAATGGCGTGCACGAGCATTATTTGGAGCATACACCTCTAACAACCACAAAGGCGTATCATCCCAAACAATTTGTATCACTAGAAATCTTCCATGAACATCTTGAATCACAAGAGAGGACTGAAACTGCGAACGAACAGCAAACATAACACCTGACTGCGATGCAGGATGTCCGCTGTAGAAAACATGAAACCCCTTATATACATAGGCTTTGCCAGCCAACTTATGCTGCTTATGTTCAACTGCACACAAAATATCCCAACCATGACAAAAAGTTGTACGCCAAAGCCTGAACTGCTTTTGGCGCGAAGAAATACCCTTTACATTCCACTGTACAGTTTTCATAAGCCTTCCCAGAAAAGGAATCAACAAGGCCGTGTACTAGGCCCAGGACAATCTGCCAAATCATGAACCTTTTGAAGCATTGCATTTTTAGACATGGTATTTGTGATCCCAGACTGCCCTTGGAGTTCCCGAGCACGTGCCGAAGGGTAATGACCATCCCATGGCGAGATGACCTCACCCTTCCAACCAAACACAAGAGGCAATTGTTGTTGTGCTTCTTTTGTTAGGCGACTTCTAATAGGATAGCGTTCTACTCTATCCACCCCAAGAGCCCCTATACCCTGAGAAAGTTGGCCTCCCGGCCTCTCAATCCTCGCCTGTTGCTGGGCACTTGAACCCAAAGGGCGACGAGCATATGTATGTAAGGGCCCCTGATGAGTACGCAAAGGCCCCCGCCAAACAGCATCTGAGAAATCCCCCCGCGGGGCAACAAATCGTGTCTTTTTACCACGTACTTCCACCCATGGCTGCTCAACCTCATTCTGAACATCCACATGTACATCCATGTGCTGGGCATCATGTAAAGGAGCATCATGCTCATCTTCCACGGGCAACTGCCCATCAACGATATCCTTGGTAGCAACAACTTGTTCTTTCTTAGGACATTCGGAGACAAAGTGGCCCATCTCACCACATTTGAAACAGTGGCCAGCAAATGTATTCCACCTCAATTCATACATTAAAGGTTGCAGCCCAGCCATATTGACACGCAAATGTGTCGGCCTAGGTCTCCCAGTATCCCACAACATGCATAGACGATTTCGGTTTCTAGATGTCATTCGAGGCACCACCAAGACATCACCGATACCTCGCATGAGACCTGGTAAAACACGCCAAAACATTGGTGGGAATTGTTTCACTTCAACCCAAACTGGGCAAGCCTGGCGCAACATATCTTGGTACTCTAAGGATACAAGCCTATGGTTTATGGATACAGGTCTATAGTTTATCGGATATAGGTCTTTGGTTTCATGTGGAGAACATGTCTTTGGATTCATGTGAACAAGTTATAGTTTCCTCGAGGTTACATGCAGGCTGTGACTATAGGAAGGACATATGGTTTGGTACAACCCTACTGCTGTTTGGGAAAGGGTTCGTGGGGATCCATGGTTGAGATGGAGAAGACCTTTTCAAGCAGGGAGATATTGTACAAGTGTGCCTTCCCTATGGAATGCTTTGCTGTAATAACGAGAGTTCTTATTTGGAAAGTCCTGGGTGAAAAGCTAAAAGGGATCGTATTGGTGAAGGGTTCAACAAGTTGGTACTTTGTACTCATTTTTTATCAAGTAAAGAAATACCGCAAGGGACGCCACTGCGATTTGGGGCCAATCGGTGTCCTTGTACTATTTGCAGGAGCATTCTAGCTCCCCTCTTTGTTTTGGGACCAATCGGTGTCCTTGTACTATTTGCAGGAGCATTCTAGCTCCCCTCTTTGTACTCATTTGGGGCCAATCGGTGTCCTTGTACTATTTGCAGGAGCATTCTAGCTCCCCTCTTTGTACTCATTTGGGGCCAATCGGTGTCTTTGTACTATTTTCTTTTCCAGGTTCTCATGGGTGATGAAGTGTTTTGTGTGCGAGTGTTTGTTCCACCGCCCATCAGATTTCTGAAGGCCAGTTTCACCTGGGAGGCAGAGAGGCCGGGTGGCTCAAGTACAAAAAATGTGTGCTGCTTCATCTGTCGGGATGAGGTCCTTTGAATCTGTGGCCTCATGGTCGTAGCGGAGTACCTCCCTCCTGGTTTGAGAGAAAGAAATCCATGATGAGAGGCTGTGAGGTATCAGGGATCTGTGTTTGGGCCTCTTTGCATAGCTGATCTCTAAGTCAGCGCAGCTCCAAATAAAGTCCCAAACAGCGCTGGTCTGGAAATCCAACCCGGCAATGGAACCTCCCCCGTATCTCATAGGACATTAGGCATATCAAAAGATAGTGCTCCTCTGTCTCGAGCTCTAGACACCAGATCTATAGATCCTATCCTCCCTCACAAAAGACTCTGATCACTATCCGCATGGCATGTGACATGAGTCTATCTATATAGATAGCCAGGCTTTTGATAGGAGCCGTCATCTCTGATCCTCAGAGAGTGAAAGGAAAGCCACTTCCAAATGGGTTGAAGTGGCCAGGAAACAAAAGCCATACCAATGCAAATGATATCATGGTTGCAGGAAAAATGTACGCAAGGTAGAGCACTAAACGTGTCATAGTTACCAAGAAACCGGAATGGGGGAACGTTTTGGCCCCAGGGAACATGAACGTTTTGAACCCCTAGAATGGGAACGGGAACGGGGGAACACCACATCAACAAACAAAACTAATGGAATTCTAAAAAAACGTCATTTTAAATGATGAATTTTAAGTAGGATAGGCTAAAACTTTGAAAATTTATGTTATGTATGCATACATAGTTGAGTGGAAAAAACAAAGGAAAAATGCCTTTTTTTCACATTCCCTTTCTTAAAGGGTTTTTGGGCCTATAACTGGGGGAAACATTTTGGAACGTTCCAGAATGTTTCCCCTGGCCGTTCCTTGCGGGGAAACGTTCCGGAACATTTCAGAATGTCTAGGATTGGGGAACGGCATTCCCCAATAACTAAGAAACATGTGCACAAGACTTCTGACAAAAGCTTCTTCCACAAAAAATGGTGGGCAACTATGCAAACATATGGGTGTGGATTGCACCCCATTTATTGACGTTTTCTCCTCAAAATCAAGGATGCCTTCTCTCACCATACCTAAAAGAGGTTGCCTTAAAGGCACCAAGATCTACACAGAGGATGACCTCACTCCCCTACAAATGGACCAAAGGAAGATCAAAATGATATAAGTCATCATGGAAGCACGCAAGGCACTCAAATGGGCCATATCCGAAGGCTACCGGAAACAACCGTGATGCAAGGCCGAAAAGGCTCGTCATGCCAAGAAGGACCATCGCAAAGCTAAGGAGGATTAAGAGCTAACGGTGATCATCAATTCTCACAAGCAATCACAATTCAACCCACAAGTCAGCAATCTACCAAAGAAGATCGTGTTTAGAAAGTATGATGATAAACTCAACCCTTCAACTCTCCATTCATGGTCGCACTAATTTGAAGCTTATTTTTCCGTTGTAGCCAACTGTCATCCGACCAACAAGGCTTGCACGTGGTGGTACAACTAGTTGGACAACATGATTCTTCTGACCCCCATTGTTTTATATACCTAGATGAATCCAAGAACATGCCCCCATTGTTCCCTACCAATGGGCCAAGTTTGAGGAGAGCTTCCAAAACCGCAGTTCCTTGATTGTCTCAAGGAGGAGTTTTAAAGTTTGTGGCAAACCTTACATCCCATACTCAATTTCGACAACAAGATCACTCACTTGGCCTTAGAATTGTTAAAGTCAAACCAGGAGAAAAGAAGTACTTTTCTTTTTATATTGGACCTCAATCACCCATGGGATATGTTAGTCAACCTCTATGGAGACGCCCATTATTTTATTTCGGGATACTTCATTTGGAAATGCCTTTTATTTATATCATTTACCAAGACTAATGTATTTAATCAAGCTTTGTGCGCTGGTATGATATAGTCAAGATTAATTTGTTTAATCAACTGCGTGCATTGACAGGCGATGAATGAGTGGTGGACCACTATGGGATATTTTGGAAGACATGTGAACATATTTTATGGTTTCATATTTAAGCATCAATATTTTTGTAAGACTAAGATCTCACACCTTTTGTACATACGAAATAGTGTTTAATACTTTTGGTAGGCCCAAGACTTTATATTACTACTTGCTATATTTTTGTAGCGCAGCCGGGGGCAGTGGAAGCGCTTTGGAGAGGTTGAAGAGAGGGAGGGGGGGGGGGGGAGGGGGGGTGTTCCCGGTGCACCCGGAGCCAATGGAGCTGCACGAGGGGATGGGGTTTTTCGAGCCCATTGCATGCTCTAGATGGTCTAGCCTCTCACTAGGCCTAGTATCACTCACCCATTTTTATATGTATTAGAAAAAGATAATTCCAAAAACAAAGCACAAGTGCTTTTAAGTTTATGAGCGTACAAGCTCTAGATACAAAGCGGAGATAGTCGGCCAGCTCAGTCTGTCGTTAAATCCATCGTTTTCAGAGCCGATAGAGATGACCATCGCTACCTCTCTGGTGCGGGCTCTTCCTCCCGAGTCGTCCGACGGCCCCTCATGTTAGGACAGCTTGTTGATTACAATTTCTTCCAGTGTCTCCCTGTCGAAGACACTAGCATATTCGAGGAGATGGTGGCTCCCATTTGCATGTGTGGTGTTATATCACTCCCGAACGTCCACCCCTAAGAGTGGCGCGATAATCTTCTCCTTCCCAGTGAGTGTAGCACAAGGAACGGACTAGAGCATGGAGGCAATATCCACCACTATTCCGGGGCAAGCCATAGAGCTCTCGCATCATTTGCACGACTTACCTATCACACTAATATGCTTACCCACCTTTGGCCTTTGGCTTGGATGGAGTTGGCTGGGTCAGACCTTAGGGACTATAGGCAGGGAAGATAGTACCCTCCAGCATGGAAGTGCTGCTTTTTGTGTTTTCAATGGCAGTACCACTTCCCCCTCCTACAGATACCTGCGTTGTGACAGGTGGAGTCCAAAGTATGCATACTCTAGGGCTCGAACAGAGTGGCTACACATGGAGGCAAGGATTTGTGCCCATCTGGCACGAGTGATTACTCTCCATTGAAATCCACGCCCAAGACTCTTCGAGTGGAGGGCAGTTCAAACAATTCTGCTTCCCATCGCTCTTAGTTATGCGGATTGTTGCATGGGCCATCCAAGGTTTGGGGGACCCACAGTGCTTCCAAAGGCGTGGTGTCCTTAGAGAGGAGCTCCACAGAGTGGAAGTTAGCGAATCCATTAACATTCTCTTCATTAAGGAGCACCATCTTTCAGAGGGATATACCCGCCACTACAGGAAGGTCTTGAAGGGCAAGGATCACAACTTCTAGTCCCACTCTTTTGGCCCCTTCGGGACATAGAGTGGAGAATGCATTTCCATCAGTGAGAAACTATTGCCAGTAGTGGTCAACTCAAGCACCATTATCACTAGACAAGCTTAGTGGGTGACCATCAAGATTGGAGAGAACTGTGTGGGCTTCCTAAATGTATACGAACGCTGCGATAGGCAGAGAGACCTTCTAGAGTACAGTTCATCAATCCTTGCCATAGACAAATTTCTCGCCTATGGATGGGGATTTTACCATGCTAAAGTCAACGAAGTCTATGTTTTTCCAAATCCAACAGATGGAGTACACGCTCTAACCTATCCAGATTAGATCGGTTCTATGTAGACGAGTGGGCTTGTGGTTGTGGTGGCATGATTGGTATTTTCGTTGGCACTACTTTCTCTGATCACGCACCGGTTATTCTCTACCTGGATAACCCCTAGAGGTAGGACAGACATTTGAGCACCTGGATTCTAGATAGTCTCATCCAAGACCCTGAGATTCGCAGTAGGATAGAGGGGATCTGGGAGAGGCCAGATTTTCACTCAAAAGCAGTCGCAGGCGTGGATGTAGGCCTTGGAGAGATTAGCAATCTATTACAAGAGGCAGCACAGAGCAAATCGGTTGGCTTCCAAGAGCAAGATAGGAGCATTCATAGGGGCCTTACTTCTCTACAACAACTTTAGGAGAGTGCACCAAATAGCCTGTGGATTGAGAGCCAACTCATGCAGAGCTCAGATCCATAGAGGAGCAGCAGGTGGAGTACAAAAACCATGCCACATCCTCTTTTGGGATGCACGCAGGCGACACGATCACTAGAGAGTTCTTTGAGATTGCAGGCCCACATAAGCAGAGAGAGAGAGGGCATCCGCAATTTGCGAGGCCCGGCTGGATCCATTGTTACAGATCCCACTCATGTGAGGCATCACCACAGATTTCTTCAGCACCCTTCTCATGGGTGGCCCCATTTCCTCCCAGGTGCCGGATCCGCGTGTGCAGGTTTGGTAGCATACGAGAGAGGTGGTCCCACATGCTCTCCGGACTTTCCTCTTGACCCCCTTCACATCTAAGGGGTTGAAAGAGGCTATGACGGCATTACCTAGGGACAAATGCCCGAAAGAGGACGGTCTTCCAATCTCCTTGTTTCCACGTTCAGAATTGGAGTATTCTGGACAACATCTTCACCTTCTCGGAGGCAACCATAAACAAAGTCTGATTGTTCTGCTTGAATTCGAGAAAGCCTATGATAGAGTAGATTGGGGCTTTTTGGAGAGAACAATGTGCAGGATGGTGCCCTGAAGGGGTGGGTCCGAGGTGTATCGGGACTCTACTCGGCATCACACAGCCAAGTTCTTATTCAAGGAGCTAGAGGTGACTCAATACGATAGGGATGCCCTCTGGCTACTGCCCCAGCACAGCCACCTAGGGTAGCCACTCTTGGCTGCCCTAAGGCTGGCCATCATAAGCCTCAAGCATTGTAACCCTCAGCCATCTACAGCCCCTGTTGGGTAATTGCTACAGATATACACCTACACGTCAAACAGCAGCAAATCAACTCCTTGCATCCCCTCTGACACACAACTATGCTTGCAACCTTGATGCCAACAGAAACCTTGTACAACTTCTGTAGAGCCTCAATTCGATAGAAAGAGAAACAATGAGAGAGATATCTAGGAAATCCGACATCAACAACGCCTAGATACGAATACATCTTTAGCCTCTATGCTAGGGTGGCTCTGATAACTATGCCATAAATACCCAACCCGCTATAAAAGGCCATTAAGCTTGTTTTATCAATCCAAGAACCCTAGCCAAGTATCAGGCTATCAACCTGTTAATCCCTAATCCTGGCACACCCTAACCCCCACCGGATTAGTCCTTAATCCATAGATTAGGGTCCAAGCACATAACAGTACGAGACCACAAATCTCTCAAAAATTCAAAATCTTGAAAATCAACTTCAACCTCTTCCATACAAAGAAGAGGAACAAGTTGTCCACTGCTCAATTAGCACAATTGGTTTATTGCCATAGCAACCTTCATCTAATTGAGCCAAATCAGGTGCATGTCAAAAAGATTGACATCGAGAAGATAAGGACAATCCCTAGAATTCCTAGATTCCTCAAGACAAGGGACACATTTATGCCATGCTCTACAAGGAGATGCAAGCCCGTGTCACACGAGCACGCGCATCAGAAAACGGTGCATCTACGAGTACCACAGAGATTGATCCAGACAATGCATCGTCTCCTACTGACATTGAATCAAATACGTCAGAGAAGGGAGATTGAGGATGTGGAGAATCTTAAGGATGTGCTAACACTTGATGCTTCGCTTGAGATTGTTTTTATTTTGGTTTGGTGATTGGTACATTTACGAAACAACACTTGTACTTCAAACTTAAGGATTTTTATTTATAGTTCGCTACTCTTTGAGAGCTCTTTTCATTCATGATTTATGAATCATGATTGTACTATAGTTTTTTGTCTTACTGGAATGTGGAATTTGGGTAATGACTCACGAATTTGTAGTTTTTCTTGGGTCAACTGCTGCCCGGACTCTAGTTCCAACAGTATGCAACAGTATGATGCATGCCACACTTTAAACTTGTTATTCACCATGTTTTAGAGTATGTAGTGATGTTTTTTTTGCATGTTTGGACATTGTACAAGGGATGCCCACTACACAGGGCAAATTTGGTATTTTTTAGGTCTTGAACACCGCAACGTTTAAGTAACTTTTGTAAAAAATGAAAAACGTTTCAAACCCGTTTCAAAAACACATTTTAAAAAACGTATGGCAGCTATACAGACCCATAATTGCTGCCATAAACCAAATTATTGCCTGCATCACCCATAGGCATTCATAGCATCACATGGCTGTCCCATGTGTCTTTTAAGCATGCAAATGCTGCCCAAGTTGTCCCCAATCATGGCATCCATGCATCTTGTGTCTGTAGGGCAATGAAAAACCAAATGTCACTGCTTTTGCCACTCTGAATTTCCACATTCTTGGCATAAGTACAGCATACAAGCCCACCTTCTAGTCCAAAACACTAGTGTAAACAACACAAAGGATGATTAATCAACTCAGCTTAACTTATCACAAGACCATCAACACACACCCGAAATCTCACTCCAAATTGGAAAGGACCTCTTCGAAAGCAAACCAATGGTGCGCTAATTCACTTGGTCCTATCGATTTCCCACGTTAATAATGACCAATCATGAAGCGGCATTGGGAACGGCCCCTTCGTACAGTTAAGGTAGGGTTGTGGCACCATAGCGAAACGGGCCAACCCCCATTAGGAATTCTTATATTCCAAAAAGAGTTTTTTAATGTACAGTCTTTAAAGGTGCCATGCACCAGATTTCCATATACATACAGTGAAAACAAGACAGACAATAGATCCTGAGCCAAGCCCAAGCAGCCTGTAACTCATCAAATTTTAATTTCCAAAAGTTTGATAAAACAGTCTGTTTAACTGATTTTCATGCAATAGAAACTCTCAAAACAGTATAATAAGGTTTCTACACAGGTGATACATGCTGTCCATACAGTCTCACAGCTATCCGTACTGCTCATGTGGCACTCCGTACAGCAGGTACAAGTGTAGGTACAGGTCGTACAGCAGTGCTGAGATCTGATGGTCAGCTGAAAATGAGACGCCCTCCTCATGCAGGGCAAGTTGCCAAGCGGGATGGTCAAGCCCAACAAAAGCTTGGGCACCCCAAACTAACCCAGAAGAGGGCGCCTGGACCAAGAGGGGTGTAGAGGGCACCCAACTGCCATAAAAACCCAATGCCCACATTAAAGGTGTTCACACACATAATAAGTGTGTGAAAACTGAACACTCTTGCTTATAAATCCTTCAAAATTTGTTTAATTTTGGGGCATGCTTTCGGCATTGAAAAGAAGCCCTGCAAAAACTACGACCACTCGTCAGCATACAAGATCACTCACACAGGCTGACAGGTGGGCGTCCCTGACTTGAAAGGGTTAGCCACTCAAGCATGCACACATGCATGATGAGCTTTTAATGCAATGGAAATCTCCCTTTCTCTTAGCATGTACAATGTCCTCTGGAAATCCAGTCTCATTGGCACTGTCAAGAGAGCCCAAGGATCAGAACCAAATCGTGACAGTCATGGATAAAGTCCAACCCAAGGGCTGTGGACAGCCCCTAGGGTATCCTAAATGGGGGTCATGGACTTGTCCAGGGCCCAAGGGGAAACCCTGAAATAGGAATTTTGCACCCACAACCCTCTCTTTTCCAGGTCAACCAGGTTGGCTGTGGACCTATACCAAGTTGGCCAGCTTAGATCCCCTATAAAAGGGGCATATGGGGCCTTAGTGCTCCCATGACTGCCCCATCTAATGCTTGCAAGAGCCAAACGCACCACAACAATCCAAGAGCAGCTCAATGCAAGAAAATGCAAGGCCACCAGGTCCAGCAGAATGCCAGGAAGAGGGCGACCAGATCCATCTCCTCCCTAGGCAAGTTCCTGCAAGTCTGTGTGTGTAATTCAACGCACAGGTCAGTCCACTGCGGGCACCATTGAGCCTGCAAGTCAGTCCCTTCATTCATCATCAAAAAGGCAAGCACACACACCTACAGGTGGGGCCACCACACACAAGCGACCAGATCTTGAATACTCCTAGACAGCTTCATCCACCAAATTGGACCAAATCCATAATTTACAGATGGATACCCAACACACACAAGCCTTACAAGGATACCCGACCCACACAAACGACACAAGGATACCCACCAAATCGGACCAAATCCATCATTTACAGATGGATACCCAACACATACACAAGCAACACACGGATGTCCAGAACTTGAATACTCTTAGACAGCTTCATCATCCACCAAATCCATCATTTACAGATGGATACCCAAGTCAACGGAACCACTGCCTAAATATATGAAGACAAGTTGAAGGCAATAGGTTTTTATCCTAGCACAAAGACCCTCCAAAGCATAGTTTTACCATAAGTATCTGGCATTGTTGACGACTGACTCTGAAACAGTGCCAGCCCTGTCAGCAAGTTAAGTGGAAGGGGCTGTCATGTGCACCCACGTCAACATTAGTAGACAACAATACACCGGTCACTTACCTTTTGAATGAGCACTGAGTAAATTGTGAGCACTTGTCCAAGGACGTGCTGCTTATTGCCATCATGGAGGTGTCAAGTCATGCGTTGTCCTGCATATTTAAGCATCCCACTTGCATTATTCATCATACAAATGTCGAGGACACTTACTAGGCCAAGATCTGGGCACCGGACATAATTGAGTCAGTGTCTAAATGATGTTATGAAGCATCGGGCTGAATAACGAGTGTCCAGGCAACATATGAACAAAAGGCACAGGCATTTGCAGGCACTGGGCAGGGCTGGACTAGTTATGGGAGTGTGGACATGATTTGGGCAGTCCAATGTGGACAAACAGGTGCCCATTTTGGGAGGGGATGGGCTGGAGGACCAGGACTCCACAGTATAGAACAGATTCGAGGCTATCTATACACACCACCTCAAGCTATCACAGCTAGATGATTGCATAGAGCAAACGGATGCCTGATGCCTGAAGTGCCCAGGTCTTTTCTTTGGTCTTGACCACCTTGAAGTATGAATCCTGCTGGTTCATCCAAGAAAACAATACAAGTGAGGCTTTGTCTAAAGACACATGGAAAGCACTTTTCCACAGGCCTCTGCACCTGCCAGTCTTATTCAAGAAACAAGATACCAAAGAAGCCAAGCTATCAATTATTGTCTTCTTCTTGGCAACCCTTCCACTCGGTCTCTGCCTCTTGAGCTCGGCGATGCCAATCGACTTTAGCTTCCTTCCAGAAACATTCTTTTTTCCTTATTCCAATTACAACTACCATACCAACAACTTTGTGTGTGTCTCCAAAATAATTTTTTCCTGCCCAAGCATCACACCATCATAAGCATCATCAACTCCATAGTTGTGTCTAATGACACCGGTGGCAATGCTATACCCAAAGGCCTGTTGCCACGTCACACCAGTGGCCTTCCACACTGAGGTTTGATATTCAGAATCATTTTTGTCCATGTTGATTCTTCAACCCAGTGCAAAACAACTGTAACTTAACTGAAAAAAAACATGAATGCCAACATGTGTATACGGCTTCATCTGTGCCAACCGAACTCCACTGCAAGACTGCCATGCATTGTCCACCATAAGAACCTGAAGACCTCATGGGAGCAATGGCTCGACATGTAAACCATACAATCAGCCTTGAAGTTGGGCAGACAATATTATTCTTCTGCAGAAGCTGTATATCCAGCCATGCATCTCAATGGAAAGCGATCCTTTCACTTCAAAAATAGACTAGGACCTCAAGTTACATTAGAATCAAACTGCACTTCTAGATACATACAACACACCAACAGAGCTAAATAAGGTTTATTTAACCACTCATCAAGGTCTTGAGTATCCAACTTACCTGGATATGGCTGACAAACAATGAGTTGGCTTCAATGAGGTGTGAATAATTGGGTCCCAGCACCATCGTCTTTGTTCCGTAATATCCCATGGTTATAGTCAATGAAGCTGAAGAGAACAACACACAAGCATTACTTGGGTAAAAGATGCCCTTGCAAATTAACAGATATGCATTTGCTACCCATGCGCAACTTTACAATTCATGCTACAAGCTCTCAACAGAGTGGCAACAAGGCTATGATTCAGATAGGTGGATAAACTTAACTGGAAGAGTGGCAGCATGGGTTGAACATTAAAGAGAGACTTTTTTTTGGTGAAAACCATGACTTATGTACAATATAGGAGATGGAAAAAAATGACAGGGTGTAAAGTTGGACACTCTGCCTTGCAGAAAACTCTCAGGATAGTGTGTTCAGGGAAAACAAATCATTGCAAGAGAAATAGCATGGTATGGTGACAATTGTCATGAGCTATTCCTTTCTGTGATTGCACTTGTGCGTGTGATTGTGATCTCATGCTTGTGGATGCCTATGTCTATGTGCATGTGAATGACCCAGTATGTCTATGTCCATAGGTTTATGCATAAATCAGGATACCATAACACTTTAATTATATTTTAGTCCTCTCTCTCTCTCTCTCTCTCTCTCTCTCTCTCTCATATATGATGCATTATGGAGACCAGAAATGCCTGGTATGTATTCATCGGAGCTCTGCTACCACCGGAACACTTTACTGAGAGCAAACAGAGAGACAGGCTCCACTGGACACCTACCGGACCTCCTTTAAAAATTTCTTTGGTGCCCGTCAGCAGGATCCAGGGGCTACTACCCATCCTCAGCAGAATCAGAGGGTGCTGGACATCAGAGAGCTCATGGCCCCCTAGCACCTCGTACTCATAGAGTCAGTAGAGAGAGGGCACAGTCTCTCTTGGGAGTCAAGTGCCATTCGATGAGACTTGTATCTATACCTAACTACAGGCTTCCAGCCCACCCCCGCCTTGCATTGTATTACACTCACTTTTAAAAGTTTTTAGTATAGGTAGCTAGTCTATTGTTTTTTTAACTTATTTCCATGAGACAGTATTTTCATGGATCTACATACACCCTTTTAAGTCTTTTGAAGACTTTAATCTCTCTCTCTCTCTCTCTCTCTCTCTCTTTTCGAAAGACGTAATATTATGCAAAGGTAATGTACACAGGCCTCATGGCCACCAACATCTGGGCTAGAACAACAAACTCAGAAAAAGGGGGGAGGGGGGCAGAAATATTAGACAGTAGATAGTCCACGCAACTGATACATTTTCCCGAGCAGTGATGATGCCCCAGGGAAAAACCCTCTATCAACTATGCATGCAATGGAACTGTGCGGACGATCCAAATCCAAGAAGCAGCCAACTCTCAGCCTATCACATGCGCGGAAGCCATGGCCGAAAGCTGCAACATCAGCAAGCCCCAATTCGTCCAATATGACCCTGTATACCCGATTGGCCATCGAAGATGAATGCATTTCAGGTGAGCCATATGTGCCACAAGCCAATCCACCGAAAGAAATGAAACAAATCCACAAGTGCAGCCTCCACTATTGAACTTGGAAGATTGCGGAGAACCCAATCCCTAACTGAAACATGTGTGTGTGCAATGGACCGCCAAGCTCGGGAAACAAAATCCCAAACACGTTTAGCAACCAGGCAATGCATAAATAAATGGCGGCTATTCTCTGGGCAAGTGGTGTAGAAAACACAAAGTCTTGTTGCAAGCTTCCTCCTGCACAATTGATCCCCTGAAGGCAAACCTCCCACCAACACCCGCCAAACAAAGACTTTCCCTTGAAAAGGGATCTTGGATCACCAAACACCCATCAATGTATGCTTCCACCACAAACGTCTTCGAGCTACCCGCCAGACTATGCTGGCTTTTTCAGTAACCCACCTCTTGTCCTCAACCAACAAATGGTAAACTTGGTTAGCAGACACTAGCAAAAGATCCCCAGGCTTTTTAAGCATCCAATCAGCCCATGGTGTAGCAACCTTGAGGGCCGGAATATTCCCAAACAAATCTAATTTCTCCTTAATCACACTCCACAGTGAACTAAAAGACCTGGGAACCCTGGAATGCCGACAAATCTGACAAAAAGAGAAAACCCGGTCCCGCCTCGGTATCAATGCATCAGCCACCCGCACCAAGCGCAATCTAGCCATACGGTTCAACTACTTGCGGGAATCATCTCTCCTTGGCCAAGTCACAACCCATGTGGTAACAAAAGGCTCTCTCTGCAAGGAGTTTGCATGAATCGAATTCTGTGTGGATTCCAACGAGTATGCGATAAGACTTCTTGCCAAGAGATCAACAAATGTGAAAGCAACTCAGAAGCAGGCACCCTGACCGTCTGTGCCCCATTCAAAATCTCCCACCATGATGCAACAATTCTTGTCTTACCCGGATGAATACCCACTTGTGCAATAAGTTTGCGGGCCATATATACCCAAGGCTGAGTCTGAAGACACAAGTCTTGAAACAAGGACCAATGGCAAGCTAGAAGATGAATGTGCACATCCAACAGAGCTCTTCCCCCTGATCTCTTAGGTGTGGTAATATGCATCCAAGAGACCCAAGTCTGTTCAACCCGATCACCTTGCTTTTTCCGCAACATAAATCGCACAGGTTGCATTAACTCACCCAACAACTTCTTACTCCATGGTATCAAAGGAAAGAAAAAAGAGACCATTGGTATCATAATAGACTGGGTCTCTCTCTCTCTCTCTCTCTCTCTCTCTCTCTCTCTCTCTCTCTCTCTCAGAGTGTGTGAGAGACAATAAATCATTGCAAGAGAATAAGCATGGTATGGTGAAATTGGCATAGCTATCCCTTCGTGATTGCATGTGTGCATGTGCATGAGATCTTGATCTTATGCTTGAGGATACCTACGTATATGTGCATGTGAATGACCCAGCATGTCTATGTCCATAGATTTACACGTCCGTCAAGATAGTATAATGTTTCAAGGCAATGGAATTAGTTGTTAGTCCTCTCTCTCCTCCCTGTGTGTGAGTGGTGTGTGAAGAAGCCACTATCATAAAAAACCCACCCACACTTGCAAATATCAAAATTTATGTTTCAGCAAGCACAAATGTTGCCAGCTGAACTATGCCACGGTCAGAAGCCCCAACCCCACACGCAAAGAGATTCTATCCTGCTAAACTCTCCAATATTACACAACTACAACTTGCGAAGAATAAAACTATGGATTGTGCTAATCGCTTCTAGAATCCATCCTCTGCACAGCATGCATGAGAGTAGAGGGGGGGATGAGGCACAAATATACATCACTTCAAGACAACCTTCAAAGGCCACATGAAAAGGAACGTGTCAATCATAAAACAAATGAGTGCACTCACCAAACAACCAAAACAAGACAGGGATGGCAAAGCAGGCCCAGTATTCCTCTTGAAGAAGAATCTCTTCTCTCTGGAAGCGTGATCCATGTGCAGGTCTCATGGATGCTAGAAACAGAATCGATTGGTGAAGTCAGAATTGAGGGAGGGGGGGGAAAAGGTGGTTTTTCCTCCCACTTAGGCTTTGCTTCTGTTCAAAACCAGCAACTACCTTCTCATGAGTATCCCACTACGTTAAGGGGCCAGTTTGATGCATGACCCAAGACTGAAAATACCATTGAGGATGCAAAAAACCGGCTCAAAATGCAAATCTACTGTTGGAAATGAGGACCCATTTGGCTCAAATTGCAAGAAAATAAGGACCCATATGTTCAAATGTGCAGAAAGGATGCCCCATTTGCTGAATTAGAGGACCCATATGCGCCAGAATACAAATTTACGGTTTAAGAGGGAGATCCAGATGCTGGAAATGCAGGGAGGGAGCGAGCTTCAATCGTGGATTGCATTAAAAGCTTTGCATACAAGTATGCTTATCGTTTGTTCAAAAAGAAATTTATTTACCTCAGCAAAGAACTGTGGCCTTTGGGAGTTTAAGGCGAGCGGCATCACGAGGAATACGTGGAGCTGCATCCGCATTCAATTAGAGCTCTCCCAACGAATTAAACGGGCTGCTTGTCCGTAGTCGTGGCCCGTGGGTCAGACGGGCCATATGTGACTTGATGACCCCATGTAGCTTTTCAAGGAGTGTGTAAAATAAAGGCCTAAACACGGATGATTAATATCCATAGTGCATTGAAGGGCTCCCTTCTGTTGTTTTTTTTTTTGAACAAGCCATCTGCCCCTTTGGTGAGTATGAAGCCACGTGTCTTGATGGCACGGCCAGCCGCTCCACGGCACTAAGTCACACGGGGATATAGTGTTGGGATCAATGGCCGTAAACAGTGTCCGATCGCGCAAGCATCGCCCGCCGTTGGATGGGAAAAAGTAAATTCGGACCATGAGTAAACTCGAACCAATGAGTAAACTCGAACCATGAGTAAACTCGAACCAATGACGCCGTTGGATGGGAAAAAGTAAATTCGGACCATGAGTAAACTCGAACCAATGACGCCGGGAATGATAGTGGGAATGCGATCGCCGTGAAGATGTGATTTTTAGTGTCGAAGGGGCAATAAATGGAACATAAATGACATCTATTGTGTGGAAGGGGCATTTAATGGAACTTAGTGGGAATGGAATTTTGGGAATTCCATTCCCAAGGTCTTAGGCTGGCCTACAAGCGTGGAGCCATAGAAATCAAGCTTAGCTTATATGTGTATCGTTGTATCAAGTGCTAATGTGTAGCTTAGCTTGTTTTAACGTATGATAAATGTGCTGGTTGGCAAGTTTATTTCACCGAGAGCATCATGTATGAACCACGTTGCTCTTTCATCATCTCGTGGGAAAGCATTAGTTATGTGAAAGTAGATCATGTTTAGAGTAGTTGTTGTGGATGATTGTTAAAATCTAGAAAGGATCATCTCTCACCTCAACATTAGCCACCATGACTGAAATGAGTCAAATAAAAAAATGATACCACACTTAAGTAAACTCAAAGCATGCCATTTTTTTGTCGGGCAAAGTAAACTCAGAGACTGGAAAGTAAACTTGGACTATGAAAATAAACTCAGATTGGTCTGAGTTTACTTTCCTAGTCTTCTTGTTGCTAAAACATTGCAGCTCTGCCTCGGAGAGTAAACTCGGACTGTTTGAAAACACCCATTACATAGCACGAAATCCCCAGATCGATCCCCCTCTAAACTCGGACTATGAAAATAAACTCGGACTGTGATATTATAACAAGTACATAAGTGGCATCAATAGCTTTAGAATCAATGCATGAATTACATAAGTGGCATCATTCTTGTTTGAGATGCCAATGCTTTCATAGTATTTGGTGTCACTGAAGAGGTTAAAAAAAAGCATCGCTCATCATCTTGGGAGTTTCCATACTCAACTGCCATGATCCTATAATACTGAGGTGTGAAATTGCCACAAATTTGCACCTCCTTGTTGATGAGAGTCGCCTCAACGCCAAGCGGGGCATGCCTCATGGTCAAAGGCAATAATGCATGACAAGTGTGACATGATATGGTATAACATATGCTTGAAATTGGCGAATGCTTCCATGTGTAGGCATGTCAATCTTCTTTGGAGCTACTAAGCTCATGAGGTTATCCTTGGATATCTTCAATTGTTGTAGTAAAATAGCTTTCTCCATCTCATCAAACCATCTTCAACCTCACAAAGGATTCCCCTAAACTCATCTATACAGTTGTGTAACTCCTCACTTGCACCTGTCTCACATGGGTCTTGATCATCATTTAGGGGATCTGGCTCTTCATTGATGCCATGCTTGACCAATGCATGTGCACTATCAACAATTGGCAAGATGGACAGCAAATGTGGAAAGTGGTTAGTGATTATCAACCTAATACCAAGGAGATGCTTTCAATCACTGCTCCAATCAGGGCAATCACAATAATTGGATTGCATGCTAGCATGATATCATTGACCTTTTGTTGAGATGCTTTGGATCTTAAGCAGTAACGTCATATTATTCACAATTTCTAAACATGATGGATTGCCTTGATAATGTTGAAGAATTCACTCCCCTTTGAGTAATCATGCCGTATGTCGCTTTGATGATCCATGGATGTTGTAACATCCACAATCAGCTGTCATAATATAAGATGTGAGAAAATGACTCTTATAAATGCAAAAGATTTATGCGAGTTTAAAATTACAAAGATATTAGTAGAGAGGTCAACCTATCTCATGTTTTGTCTGAAGAACTCAAGCAAAGTTCCAACGATGCGAGTGCTGGTTTGTGAATCTCCAATAAGTGCATGTAGAAGATCCACCATAGATCTATTGATCCTTGCATCCAATAAGGTGTACTTGATGTATTGCCACAATCTTTCCACCAAGTTGGTGGTGTCCACATTTCCATAATGAAAATAGTCGTCCAAATTTAGGCCACCTCCTCCTCCATATACAATTGTGACCACACCACCCATTTGTTACGTACCATTGACAATAGGCATAAGAGTCGACAAAAAGGACCCACCACATGCACACATCACAATAACATTCCCTTAGAAAAAGAATTTAACGTACCAATGCCGCCAATAAGGTGAACACCTTCTGCAAACCAACAATGAAGCCAAATTGTTAATCCATGGATGGAAAATTCTGCATGTAATGTAAGTGTCAAGTGTCCACCTCTTAGAATGTTAACAATAGGCATGAGAGTTGACAACAAGGACCCACCACATGCACACATCATGAAAACATTCTCTTAGAGAAAGAATTCGACATGCCAATGCTCCAATACGGTGAGCACCTTTCGCAAACAATCGAGCTAAATTGTTAATCCATGGATGGAAAATTCTACATGTAATGTTAGTGTCAAGCATCAAGTGTCCACCTCTTAGGAGCAAATGTTTCTTAATTCAGCCTTATATGCCACACCAAATCTTGCAGCGTGTACATTTTTATTTGATCTTTTCATATTCGTGCTTCTTCCCTTATTGTCTAACCATAATGAAGGGAATGTTCATGGGTCACCCAATCCATGTGTCATGGTGGGTGATGGTGGGAACACAAACTTGAAGGTAATTTGAAGGTAGACATCAAATAAAAATAAACACATTTTTTAGGTGAGCAATTTAATGGTTACAATTATGCTACACCAAATTTTAGCTCAAGCAACGTAATGCTTATGAACGAAAAACCATTGAAGAATAAATGCTTGCCGTTGATATACATATAGGCCACCATTTACCAAGAAAATGAGTGGAAGAGATTACACCTACCACCATCCAACAAACAACTTAAGTTAGAACATTAAATTATTTAGGTGGGAAGATAGGTGTCACCACCTCTTCTTTCATGTTATAGAGGTCACATTTTAATAGTAGATGAAGCCTTTACGGTTATCAACAAAAGAAATATATAAAGCTCTCTTTCAATTAATACATATTGCTAAGTCCATTAATGTCCTTGAGCACATATGTGTAAACAATGATTTTATGAAATTTAAGAAGAATAACATCCTAAGAAAGAAGCATAGCTTCCTATGCAAGACAATAGAAAGAGGATAATTAATATAATACAATCTGTGAGTAAGTGACTCTGTGTGTGTGTGTGTGTGCGCGTGCGCGTGCACGTGCACGTGTGTATGTGTGTGTGTGTGAGAGAGAGAGAGATAGTGTGTGTGTGTGTGTGAGTGTAATTGAGTAAGTGGATAATATCTCCTCAAATAAGTATTTCTAGAAGGTCATATCTCAAGAATAATTACATCATTGTGAGTGTTTAAATGACTAATATATTAAATAGTTTGTGTTGTATGTGTGCAAGTGTGAGTAACACACAATTAGTAAATGTGTACAGAGAAAAAAGTAAATTTATGTTAGTAAGAAATGAATGAGTGTATTTGTGTGTGTGTGTGTGTGTGTGTGTGTGTGTGTGTGTGTGTGTGCACGCATGCGTGAAAATATGCATGTGAATGTGTGAATAAGTTTATATGTGTGTACACGTGTAACAGAAACATGACTAAATATGTGTGAATAAGTTTATATGTGTGTACACGTGTAACAGAAACATGACTAAATATGTATGTGTGTGTGTGTGTGTGTGTGTAAGACTGTGTATGTGTAAGTGTGTGTGTGTGTGTGTGTGTGTGTGTGTGTGTGTGTGTGTGTGTGTGTGTGTGTGCAAAAAAACTAAAGGAGAGTATAAACATAGTTAATAGGTTTATGTGAGACTAGGTATTATAAATGAAAAAGGTGAGACAAGTACTAAGGCATGACTGAATCACAACCATGCTTAATATAGGTAGACTTATTTACTTAATTTACAATTTAGTGAATGTGTGTGTGTGTAATAACACGTTGCTTTAATAAAAATGATAGAATGTAAGTTGAATTTTGAAATCGATTGTAAACCTAAGTAAGTAAGAGCAGATTAATTATCTTGAAAAGAAAATTCATACAGGTGTGTAAAAGTGCATATGTAAATGTACCCATGTGTGTGGGAATGTGTCTTTATGCATGATCAAGCAACTAACCATATTTTAAAAAATTTTGTAAAACTAAGTAAGTATGGCCAAATTTGAAATGCAAATTTGTGCATATGTGAATGAGTGTAAATCAACATACTTGTGTGGGAATGTGTTTATAAACATAAGAATGCAAGAAATTTGTGTGTGTGTGTGTGTGTGTGTGTGTGTGTGTGTGTGTGTCCCACCCCATACCCAGGAATATGGAACACCACAAGGTGAGGGTATAGGCCCCACCAAGTGGTGGCCCTAACCTTGATCAAGAAGTGATAAAAGTTTAGTGACCTGGTACTTAATTCCAAGCAAAGAATTTGTGGAAATGAATTGTATAATGTTTCTTTGAATAATACATTTTTGAAAACCATTTTCGACAAATAAAAATTTGAGTTTAAGTATGTCTCTAAAAAAATGAGTTTAAGTATGTCTCTAAAAGCTTCTCCTACCATTGACGCTAAATACAGAATGGTAAATAGTTGGGAAACACAAACGTTGTATGTAATACTTTGAGGTCTATTGCTATCTACGTGAATAAATGAAACATTTCTAATAGGTATTTTATTCTTTTTCCATGTAATTGAGGAAACGAACATTCTAGTAAGTGAATTTAAATGAGAAGTGAGAAGTAAGAAATGTAGTGTCACTGACTACACCACCATGAGTAATGTGTGTAGATTTTATGGAAATAATATTGAGTGGAAATATTCAAAAAGGATTATCAATACTTCTTTCAGTGTTTGGGTTAAAAAACAAGCAAATATTTGGATTATTAATAAAGCATAAGTTGTCAATATACCAAAAAGAAAGCCTAAAATCTTTAAGAAGTTCAATTTTACCAAGTTTGGATAATCTTTTACCAAGTTTGGATAATCTTTTTACGAATTGAATTTCATACCTTAAAAAGTATAAGTTACACCACATTGGGGAACAAGAATACCCTATAGGAATACCTTTGATTTGCCGTTTGATAATTGACCCAACTTTAGTAGAACAATTATCCAAAGGAAGACAATTTAAGTCTATAAACTGCTCATCAAAGGTTAAAGAATCATGTTTAATTTTTTTGTAAGATTAAGTATATTATTTCTATGTTTAAAGCATGAGAAGCCTAGACTATGAGCAAACTTGCAAGGAATTTGCAAAGCTTCAATTATACTTTCTTGACCATGATGTGGAATAGCTTCATAATAAGAAGTTATATCAAATGTAGCAATATCAGTGAAAAAATATTAGGAGCTTTTGTACGAAAAAATATAGATAAATTATTGCATTTTTAATGATCCACAACCTTCAAAGGAAAAAGTGTTAAGTTAAAATCAAGATTAGTGCAGGTGTGTCTAGGGAGCGAGCATAAGTGAGAGAGTAACGAGCATCATTTTATTTTGGGTGTGGTCCATGGAGAGCAAAAATGTACTTATGATAGGAAGGTTCAAAAACCTATGAATATGCCCAAGATTTGATGACAATGCGAAACATAATCAGACAAAAGCTATGTACAATTAAGCTATGTACAATGTGAAACAAAAAGGGTGTAAGGAAGAGGCAACATAATTAGATAAAAGCTACATATAATCTGAAACATAACTTGACAAAGCTGTGTACATGTGAAACATAACTTGGCAAAGACTATATACAACATGGAGATAAAAGTCATAATCACTAATTATTGGGTTACTGATTGACAAACCACACAGCCTTCATAAGCATGTCTTTCAAGATATGTTGAGCTATTCTAGGCTAGTGGATGTGCATGCTATTGTTCACATCTTGCCCAAGAACCATAAAAAAGACATAGTATATATGCTTGCATGGTAGATACTTCTTCTTATTACTTGTTCTCTCCACAAAAAAGTTGCCAACCTATAATCGGCTGTGTGAGTAGAAAAAAGGTTGACATCTTTCTTTCACGTTGAGATGCCGATCTATAGTTGGGTCCGTGAGGTGATCTAGATTGGCATGTAGGTCGGCAATATGGGCTTTTCCTTGGCCATAAAATCTAGCAAAAAAGACCCAGTAGAAAATCAAGAGATCTTGATAGGTCGAAAACCCACCGAGAATAGGAATTAAAAAATGAACTTCTAGCATGCACAGTAAAGAAGGAATTTTTGAGTTCGATACTTACATTTAGATGCACACAATGTATCTGATTGAAATCCCCTTGCACTTTGTGAGATCCGTTGTTTTGAAAAATGATGGAAGATATGTGTTCAATAGGATTGAATTCGGTGGGTGCCACTTTTGGTGGCCATCTGACTTCATTCATTTGGGGAGGTGGCCGATATTAAATTTGTGCATTAAGGAATGTTCTTTTTCCAAAAAACTTAGTAGTTGGCGGCTTCTGGCCTCGAGTGTCAGTAAGGGAATATTCTATTGTGTTTATTTTATCCATTTATGAAGGAATGCACAACATTAATATCTTGAACACGAAACCATTGTGGAAGTATATTGTTTGTCAAAAATGAGCCTTGCATCTGGAAGAAATATTGACAACAAATCCTCTAGATATCCACAACATCATCTCTACTCACAGTCTTTAAGTGTGTGTGAAATGGAGGGAGAATCTTAGCTTCTTCCAGGATGTAAAAAACGTAAATCTGTTGTGTAGGTCAAAAATCGTGGAACCAGAAGTGAGGAGATACCCGCAACCTCGTCTCTAGCTCGGAGGGGTCTTTTTGAAGAGCATGGAAATGTGATTTTAGAAGGAGATGAAGAAGGGGCCGATCATGCCAAGACTACCTATGTTGTAGCCCATGGAATGGGACCTTTGGAGAAACCAATGGAGAGAGACAACATCAGCCTTTATGAGGATGATAGTGGCCATGGGACCACTATTGAGGAGGAGAATGAAGGGCAGGATTTGGAGGATGCTATGCACAGGGAGGATGGTCTTGAAAGGGAAGGTGTAGATGAGACACAAAGCAACCAGAGAGAGGGCACAGGCACAAAGGACACCTCCAAACACGTTAGAAAAATAGATATTTTTGGGAAGATGATGAGAACTAGAAGCCCACAAGGATTCCTTTCAAGGATCAAAGTTGATTTCACCACCGATCCCCCATTCCTTTCACCACCGATCCCCCATTGATACCACTCTACAGGATGGTGCCCATAGAGGCAGTAAGAAAGCTCAGCCAGAACACCGAGAGAATAATTTCTCGGTCATTTAGGAAGATGGGTGGGTACATGCCTAGTAAAGGATCCTTTATTATGTCTATAATCGACCTATAAGGGGAGGAATCACTTGTCACATCGGCTCATATTCAGTCTTGGATGGATTCTTTGAGGGTAGTGAATAACCAATTTGAGGCACTCCTACATGCTGACAATGAATGGGGCCCATTCTTGAGTGGAAAGATGGTGCATATCTTGGATGACAACAACATATGGAAGGCCTTCATGGAGTGCATCAATCAAGGTATTATTCAGTGCTATAATTTCAAAGTTTCCCTTTGCCTTTCGGTGAATGACATATGCTCCCAATCATGCTCAACCACATCACCATCAACATAAAACTCCTCTTCAAACATAGAAAATTGATTTCCCTTGGGATGTGAAGATACTCTTTTAGGTTCTCCAAGGTTTGGTTCCAAATGTATAGACCAAGATGTATGTTTCTTCCCATGTAGTTGAGAGGGACTCGCTTGGAAAGATGTAAGCTTCATTTCCCTCATGAGAGTCTTCTAGCCTCCGCATGAATCCACTTGAGGCATTCTTTGTAGGATTCTCATGTGTAGTCCTTGTAAAAGCTTCTTGCATAGTTTGGTTTCCTTCCTTATGGCCACCATTAGAAGCTTTGTGCATAGGTTGCTCGCTCCCAACCAATTCTACAATCAATCGCATCTTCATGGTGTTGCTCCAATTGGTCTTCAATAGCTCCAATCTTGGTATTCATGAATTCAAACCTCGTATTCAAGGTATGGTTGATGACATCTAACCTCTCAATACGTGGGTTGAAATCAAGTCTTTCCATAAGTAATTAGAAGTGAGCATCGTTTGAAATGGCTTGTGCACCTTAAGATGTGTACTTATGAGTGCCTCTCATATTTACCTCCTCATATTTACCTCCTCTTCAATTGCGTTGAAGCTTGCTCCATTGATGGAGAAGTGCTTTTGTGAGTGCTTGTAACAATCAATTGCTCTTCCAACTCCTCCATTGCATCCATGTTACCATGCTCCACTAACTCCTCCCCTTCCATGTCTTCCGTGAGGATCAATGATAGTTTCCAAGGACGACCTTTTGGCTTGCCGACATAATGTACTATTTTGAGAAAATTACCAAAAAGTGGAGCTAGGGTTATCCGATTTGAACAAACTAAGGCTATATGTAAAGGTAATGAGATGAGGAATAAGCCTATGTGATTAGTTTAAGTTCTCAACTCAAGCCCTAATACTCTCTGTTTTGGGTTTTTCATGAAACATGTTTTTACCAAAAATGGGTCGTAACTCCCTACTCAATAGTCCAATTTGGGAAATCTTTAGCTTGTTAGGATCATTTTAAGGAGTACTACACACCCATCAAGTTCAGTCCATAAGATCACTTATAGTATACAAACTGCCAAAACAGGGCTGCCCCGTGAAAACGAGTGTAACCGCTCACCAAATAGATCTAAATGGTATGCCATTTTGGCTTGTTTGGAAGGTGTTAGGATGGGGAATGAAGTGTAGGTGTCCGATTTTTGTCAGCCCAAAACCCCTCGGACTGAATTGCACTTTTGCAAAATCTGTAGATTATGCCCAAATGTCAACCCCAAGCATCCCCTTTGCATACCCTTGCACAAATGCATTTTGGCATACCCAAAGTATCATGTGGCATCCAATCAGCATCCTTTCAATGCATCTTGATTCACTTTTGACAAAATTTTCCCATAACTTTGTTGCATTTGCAAAAGCGGATCTCAAACAATCAATGCAAACCTAAACCAATACAACCAAAAAGATCAACTATGCATCCTTGCATAACCACATTGTGAACCATTGACTGCCAAGTGTCCTTGAAACCATTGCCACTTGATTGGATTGAGGGAAGTCGGTGTAGAGCTTTTGCTTGTTGCCGATCTCCCGGCCAACCTTCTCACTCTCTTACCAAAGTTTGAAATCTAATGGCAAGAGTTGAGGCGATGCCTTCACTCCATGTACCTAATCCTCCGATGTACCACTTTTCCAAGGCAATCATGGCACACTGGATTCAAGACATTCTACCCTTGGACTCTTCACCAATTGCTAAGATACCATGGATCTAGACCAAATATCAAGAACTCAACACATAAAGTCCAAATCTAGCATCCATTTGATGAGCATCAAACACATATGAGAAATCCATGTGATTATGAAACATTTCTAATAGGTAATTTATTCTTTTTCCAATCAATTGAAGAAACAAACATTCTAGTAAGTGAATTTAAACAAGAAATGAGAAGTAAGAAATGTAGTTTCACTTACTACATCGCCATGCGTAATGTGTGTAGATTTTATGGAAATAATATTGAGTGGAAATATCCAAAAAGGATAATGAATACTTCTTTTAGTGTTTGGGTTAAAAAACAAGCAAATGTTTGGATTATTAATAAAGCATAAGCTGTCAATATACCAAAAAGAAAGCCTAAAATCTTTAAGAAGTTTAATTTTGTCAAGTTTGAATAATCTTTTTATGAGCTGAATTTCATGCCTTAAAAAGTGTAAGTTACACCACATTGGGGAACAAGCATACCCAATAGGATTACCTTTGATTTACTATTTGATAATTGACCCAACTTTAGTATAACAGTTATCCAAATCAAGACAATTTAAGTCTATAAACTTCTCAAAGGTTAAAGAATCATGTTTAAAATTTTTTGTAAGATTAAGTATATTATTTTTATGTTTAAAACATGAGAAGCCTAGACTATGAATAAACTTACAAAGTATTTGCAAAGCTTTGATTATAATATCTCGACCATGATGTGGAATATCTTCATAACAAGAAGTTATATCAAATGTGGCAATATCAGTGATTTTGCAAGGTAGTATGGATGACTTGAGAACTGTCGGTTAAGCCCTTGGTTTTCAATTGTAGTATAAATCTATCCTTTTTATGTGTTGGCTCTCTATCAGTATACAAGACACCATGATTGGGCACATACAGGATGCCAAGTCCCCCAAGGAGGCATGGGATACCTTGGTAAAACTCTATGAAACGAATACCAATGCGCAAAAGATACAGTTGAAGAATGAACTTCATACTGTGGAGAAAAAGAGTATGTTTGTGAATGACTATGCATTGAAGATCAAGGGTATTGTGGAATCCCTTGCATCTATTGGCATTTTAGTAGATGATGATGATAAGGTGGAAGTCTGTCTACGTGGTCTCAGGCCACAATACAAGGCGTTCAAGACGTCTATTCAGACTCGAGAAAACATTCCCAATTTCATAAATTTGGTGTCTATGTTGACTATAGAAGAGAAGAGCTTGGTGTCTATGTTGATTATAGAAGAGAAGAGCTTGGGTGAAGATCAACAGTCTTCACAAAACAAAAACAGTTCAGAGCAACAGGCCTTCTACACAAGTTCAGGAAGAGGACGAGGTAGAGGAGGCCGTGGACACGGCCAAGGAGGTGGCCGAACAGGTAATTAGAATTATGGCCAGCAGCAGTAGCAACAACAGTCCCAGAATTCACAACAACAACAACACGCATGTGGAAGAGGCTAATTCAGAGGCAGGGGGAGTCAAAGAGGTCGTGGAAATTGGCAAAGGCAGTATAATGATACACGTGGATGCTTTTATTGTGGTAAGCCTGGACATGTGCAGGCAGATTGTTATAAGAAGCAGGCTGACATGCAAAATGGGAAATTATAGCAAAACAACTATGCATCCTCGAGCAGAAACAATGAGGATAATAAAAGGTTGTTAGTTATGCAGCATGTCGTTAATGCCATGTCTAAAAATGTTGAAGCAGCACATAGAGATGATGTATGGTATGTTGATTCAGGTGCTTCGAAACCACATGACAAGTCATGGGGAGTGGTTCAAGGAGATGAAAAACCTTGAAAGACTAGGTTTTGTGGAAACAGGGGATGACACTGCTCATCCAATTGCCCATGATGGAGATGTGCCATTGTCTATGCAGGATGGCAAAGTGAAGTACCTTGCAGATGTACTTCATGTTCCGAACATAACAAAGAATCTGGTTTCGGTTGGCCAAATGATTGAGCAGGGTTTGCAGGTTTGGTTTAACCCTGATTGTTGTTATGTTGAAGACTTTAAAGACAAGTGCAGGTTGGTTGTAAAAGGCAACAGAGTGGGCAAAATGTTTACATTGAATGTAAACATGTCTGAAGTGAGTGCTGCGATGTTTGCAAATGGTTCAAGAATTGTTGCAGACACAGACATTTGGCATAAAAGAATTGGACATGTGAATGTGCAGAGAATGAAGTCTATGTAGACTAAAGGAATTATGACAGGGCTCCCAAAATTTAAAGTTGAAGGTATGCAGAAAATATGTGAAGCATGCCAATTTCGAAAGCAAACAAAGCATGTATTTCCACGTAACAGAAATGTGAGCAAAAATGCACTAGATGTTGTGCATTCATATGTATGGGGTCCTACGAAGACCATGTCTATGGGAGGCTGCAGGTATTATATGTGACATTTATTGATGACCACACAAGGAGAGTGTGGGTATACTTCATGAAAGGAAAAGGGTGAGGTGTTCACTCATTTTCAGAATTTCAGAGTTATGGTTGAAAAGCAAACAGGGAAATATGTAAAGTGCCTAAAGTCAGATGGAGGGGGAGAGTACGTTTCCAATGTATTCTCTAAATTTTTGAAGAAGAATAGTATTTGGAGATAGTTTACATGCAGATACACTCCGCAGCAAAATGGAGTTGCTGAGTAGAAAAACAGGCACATTGGTGAGATTACGCGAGCATTGATGGGAGAGAAGAATATGCCACATAGCTATTAGGGTGAGGCTGTTTCTACAACAACAGTTTACATCATGAATAGGACTCCAACTGCAGCCATACATGATGTAACTCCAGAGGAGAGGTTTACTAGAAAAAAACCTGATTTGTCTCATCTGAAATTCTTTGGATGCATTGCATATGTGCATGTGCCACATGAGCTGAGAACTAAGCTGGATCCAAAAGCTAAAAAATGTGTGTTTATTGGGTACTCCCTTAAGCAAAAGGGATACAAGTGTTATAACCCTGCTACACGTGAGTTGAGGGTAAGCAGGGATGTTGTTTTTTATGAGATGAGCAGCTGGTATGTTGCTGAAAAAGAAGCTATTGGGGCTGATGTGAGTGGAAATGTGGTTGTACAGAATGCAAGTCAGCAATCACAGTCTTTGAGTGGACCACGAGAGTCCTCATCTAGTGGTTCAGTTTGATAGACCATGGAGTGGCAGGTTGCGTCATAATACCAGTCCTGCAAATGTGATTAGTACATCACATAAAGGCAAAGAGAAAGTGATTGAGCCCCTTAGTATGCCTGACATTTCTACAGGGCATTCTCATGTTGATGGAGAGTCTAGTGGCTCAGAGATGAGCCTTGATAAGGATCTTGGGATACCAGCTATGAGAACACCTGGTGTAAAGAAGGCTATGGAAGCCATGAATGCAAAGCTGCGAAGATCTAGGAGAGTAAAGAATCCTGTGCAGAGGTTTACCTATGGTGGTTATGTGGCACATCACTATGCATACATGGCAAAAGTTGTACAGGTTGTAGAGCCCACATGCATTGATGAGGCTATTGGAAATGTGTGTTGGGAGAAAGCTATGGATGAGGAGATGGATGCACTATATGGAAATGAGACTTGGGAGTTAGTGCAATTGCCTGAAGGAAAGAAAGCCATTGGATGCAAGTGGGTGTACAAAGTAAAACAAAACAATGATGGCTTTCTTGCCTGAAGGCAAGAAATCCATTGGATGCCCATGATCTTACCAACCATGCTAGTGGTATAGTGTGGGGCCTATCCCCCAGGCAGGTCATCAGTGTCCACCGCCTCACTAGATGAGCTCGATATCTCAACACTTCCCCTTCGAGCTCAACTCCATCTCATGTACACCAAGCGAAGTCCTGAATCTGTGGAGCTTCTCTGTACCCAATGCTTTGGTGAAGATGTCAGCGACCTGATCCTGTGTGCTGTGACATAAACAAGGTCAATGTCTCCTGCCAAAACCTTCTCTCTGACAAAATGGTAGTGGACCTCTATATGCTTCGTGCGAGCATGAAAAACTAGGTTCCTGGCCAACTGTATACTACTAATGTTGTCACAAAAAATGACAACTTGTCTATCCACTAATAGACCCAAATCTGCAAGTAGCTTTCTCAACCAAGCTACCTCACATACTGCCATAGCAACACCTCTTTACTTGGCCTCTGTACTGGATAGAGCAACCGTAGGCTGCTTCTTGCTGCTCCAAGTCAGCAGCACTCCCCAAAGAAAACATGAAGCCACTGGTAGATCTTCTATTTGAGATACTACCAGCCCAATCAGCATCTGTGTACCCATGTACACATATCTCTCTCCCAATTTCATAAAATAGTCCACAATGCAAAGTAGACCTCACATACCTCAGTATGCGTCTCAATGCATCCAAATGCGGCTTCTAAGGAACCTGCATAAACTGACTCACCAACCCAACAACATAGTGCAAATCTGGCCTGGTGATCGTCATGTAGATCAAGCTTCCTACTATGTGCCTATACATAGTAGGAGCCTCCATAATCTCTCCTGAATCTGCACTCAACTTGCCATTCTGATCCAATGGCACTGAGATAGGCTTATAGCCTGTCATACCATACTTGGACAACATGTCCAAGCCATACTGTCTCTGCAGTAATCCAATACCATGTGGTGACCTAATCACCTCAATGCCCAAGAAATATCTGAGCTCCCCCAGATCCTTCATCTCAAACTTCTGTCTAAGCAAGATCTTTACATCAAAGATCTTTGCATCAAGGTCCCCCTAATGATCAGGTCATCTACATAGATGACAACAAGCACAACCCCTCTATCACTGTGTCTCACATACAACGAGAAATCTGCATTGGCTACATGAAAGCCAATAGTGATAAGATATTCAGAAATCTTGTCAGACCATGCTCTTGGTGCTTGTTTTAAGCCATACAAGGCCTTCTTCAACCTGCAAACATGCTCGGGGTGACTCACATCCTCATAACCAGGTGGCTGTACTATATACACCTCTTCCTGCAAATCCCCATGCAAGAATGCATTCTTTACATCCATCTGATGTAAAGACCATTGCTTTGATGCAGTCACTGTATACAACTCTCACTATTGCCATTATCTTAGCAATTGGGCTGAAAGTTTCCTCATAATCAATGCCATATGTCTGTGTATATCCTTTGGCTACCAATCTAGCCTTGTCTGCTTATGCTTCCATCACTGTTTTGTTTTACTTTGTACACCCACTTGTGATATGCGGCCAGTGGGATGACAAGCTGTGTGACAGCCATTCTAGAGACTGGCATAGTTATAGTGCCAGCTCATTTAGTTGGGTTCACACTATAGAGAACCCTAGTATGTATTTGGTTGAGTACCTTTCATATTGTGTGTACTCTTATCTTTGTATATGGTGTGTTGAGTGTTGTGTGAAGAAGAAGATTTTCAGCCTCTCACCTTGTGTGTTCTCTTTTAGGGTTTTGTGAGTGTGTGTGTGCTTGCAAGAGCTCAAGCTCTCTTCTCCCCTGCATCTTTTCAATATAGTCTCTTATTATTAAACTACTTTGTGTTGAAGTAGCCACTTGTTGGTGAGGATTGAAAAAATTACATTGACTTGCGAGGCTAATATAGATATCTTCACTAAGGATTGAAGGTCGTTGATTTGTGAAGATGGTAACGTCATTTGAAGGGGTTTGTAATTTGAAGGAAAATGCCAAGTAATGGGTTGTACCATTGACTAGGCTATTACCCACCATGGCCCCCCATCTAGAGATATACCTGGAAGTTGTCGATGATGGTGAGGCTTTGGTGCAAAGTTCTCCAGTGCATAAGTATGGATATGTACTCATGGAGCAGCTGCTACATTAACATAGCCAAAGAATAGTAACCTATAAGCTTAATAAATATATAATGACTATTGAATACGTCGAGAAAGTGTTAATGCATGAGATGGCTTAATCCGTGATGTGGCTTAAATCGTGAAAGTGCAGGTTCTTAAGCCGTGAGACTATTAATTTGTGTGAGATGACCTAAACTCATGAGATTGTAGGGTTTTTTGCCATGAAGGGATATTCTGTGAAATGGCCTAATCCCATGAGAGTGCAGGTATTTTGGCCGTGAGATGGAATTTCGTGAGAGGTAATTCCACGAGATGGAATTTCGTGAGAGGTAATTCCACGAGATGGAATTCCATGAAGTGTAATTCCGTGAGATGGAATTCCGTGAGAGGTAAATCCGGGAGTTGGAATTCCGTGAGATGGAATTTTGTGAAGTGTAATTCCGTGAGATGGAATTCTGTGAGAGGTAAATCCGGGAGATGGAATTTTGTGAGAGGTGATTCCATGAGACGGAAATTTGTGAGATGGAATTATGTGAGTTTGCAGGTTTCTTTTTTATAGGCCGTGAAAGGTTATTCCATGAAATGGCCTAAACCCCTAAAAGTGCAAGTTTTGACCTCCCCCGATGATTTTTATTGAAATGATTCTATGGATCAGTTAGAGCATATGACATGCGAGCAACAGGTTCTTGTGCACCTATGCTTAACATCCAGAGGGGTGACAAGAGCATTGTGATTTGTCTTTGATGCGCTCATAAGTTTCCATTTACGGACGTGGCAATTGATTCTTGAATTTTTGGCTCACATGTTGTCGAGGCAATAGGTAAGATTGCTGGTTGTTTGCTTGAACACACAAGCTCTTGTGTTGGTGCTGAATGCACGAGAGTGGTTGAGTGATTTGCTTGTTGTTGCTTGGGCTTCCATTCTTGTCGAACTTTAGGTGAAGTTGTTGGGGTTAAAGTCAGTTGTGAGGCTTTCTTCACATTGTTCGATTTTGGAAACCATATGATTGGATTACCATCATAGTATCCTTGTTATTGAAGCACATGCTCAACCACCCATCTTTGATGAACATTATAAACAGGTGGCAGATGTGCTTGGTACTGAGGCTTCCTTCTTTGTGCAAGTTGAGGGGACTTTGTGATGCGCTTGGGAATCCAAGCTTTGGTTTTTCTTTGGTAGTACCCTTGTGCTTGCATTAGTGTTTTTGGTACCAACACTTGTTGACTTGGTGGAGTTCTTTGCGGAACTCGCATAGGTTTTTGTGGACGGTTTTGCGGAGTACTTTTCTTTTTCCTTGGCCTTTGAGTGCTACGTTGAGGAAGAGGCTTTGACTGTCAAGGCACCCAAATTTGATTGGCACCTTCATAGTAGCCTTGATCTACAAGTAGCTGCTTTTCCACCCACATTTTGATACTTTTAAGATACCTTGATTGTGGTTGTCGTTGGTGGAGTTTTCTTTTGGGTTGATGTGGATGGTTTGGAGCCCTCCTTGACTATGGTTGGCACTGAGGCTGCAGGTTTGAGACTCATGGGCATTGTTGATGATGATGAGGCTAGAGTCTCCTGTGGAGTGGCTGTCGATGATGAGGCCTTTGAGTATGTGGTTGTCTCCTTTGGTGAGGTTTGTCGATGAAGATGCATAGGCTCCAGGGCTTTTCCTTTGAGTTCCTTGTTAGAGATAGATGGTTGAGCTGTGGGAAATTGTTTAGGGAATAGCTATTGATTTACGAGGTTTTGGCATCGAACTTCTCGTAGGTGAGGATGGGGTTGAAGGAGTAGATGCTCTAATGAAGTTAGTTGTAGACGTAGATGGTAGGTCATTGTGTAGAGGGGCTTCTGTGGTGGAAGAGGCTTGTAACTTTTTGCATTCAGCATCATAGAAATCCATTAAATTAGGATTCTCTTCCTTGCAGTATGGTATTGTCAACTTTTTGTTGTTGACCCCATCATGATGACTCTATCGCTAGCAAAGCACAGTGGTGCTTGGGCAGCAATAGTCCATTTATGCCCCAAGATCAAATCTGCTTCCAACACATAACCACAAAAAACTTGCAAATAAGGGGGTTAGTTTCAATATACATTATATATTCAAAGTATCCCAAACATGGCATGTTTAGGTCTTGTGTTATAAAGGAAATTCTTTCAGGATGTGTCGTGAGTGTCGGTTGACCTAACAAATCCCATAGCTCAAGGGTCATGAGATTGTGTTCTCGTGTTGGATAAATTTGTGCTTGAGCTATGGTGATTTTATTTGAAATTGCTAATCCAACCAGAATCCTAGGGATCTTTCAGTAAGATATGTTGGAAGTTCCAACTCCTCTATAGTCTCGTTCTCCCGTGTGTAAAAGCAATTGTACAATGTTTGCAGGAGTGTTCAAGGTGATTGTTTGCATGGATTCATCTATTGAATAAAACGACTCACCTATCCAAGTTCCACCAAGGACGACATTACACTCAAGGTAATCTAGGGTAATATAGAATATAAATTCCATATCTCCACCAATTGTTAGAGTAGTGTAGCTAAAGTAACCTAGAACTTCAATTGTTAGAGTAGTGTAGCTAAAGTAACCTAGAACTTCAATGTTTTGTCCATTTGGTATCAGAGCCACCTCTTTCTCCATGAGCCTCTCCTAGTGTTCAATAGTCAAACCCTAACTTCATTAGTGCAAAAAACTTGATTAGGGCATTAATCTTGCTCTTTCCTCTTTCCCCCTTTTGTGGCCAAAATTGACTTGCCTCAAATCTGATGCAATATCGACAAACAGAAGGATGGACAAAGGTTGAGGTCGCCCACAGTAGCTCAAGCACATTAGCATCAAGCATAAAGCGGCCAAAGGAGGCGGTAGAATAAATAGAACAAACTTGAGGCACAGTGCAGCCCCCCGTGAGAGGCGCAGACAATGAAGCAACTGGGGATGCCATCTAGGTCAATGAAGGTATTGCTAACGATTATATATGCTAGATTAAGCTTCGTTTTTGTCAAGTTGCAAGTTCATGGGAAACACACGGCTATGCAGTGCGCACATGAGGTGTGATGCTGAAATCGAAGGTTGCCACCATAGAAGCTCAGAGCATGAGCAATGGCTATTGTGAACACAGACTACAGGTTGTGGAGAAGACAAAGACGTGTAGTAGAAAAGCCTGCAACAAGTGCTAGACATATCGTCAGGCTCTGGCACGTAATGTGGGCCTGGTTTTGGTGCACAATCATAGTGCTGGTAGTTTGGTAGAAGGCCATCGAAAATTGCATAATTATTTTTATTTTTTTTAAAGGACATAAAAACCTTATGGTGGCTATTAAGGGTACATTCATGCCACTAGAAATGGATTCCCTCATTCACATGCTTTGTAACATGTCTGCCTAATTGCAATTGCCTATGTGAAATGGATTTGTATCCCTTCATAACCCTGAAATAGTAGGCAAATATCATCTTTGGTGGCAAAAGCCATGGATGTTGATCATTATTTTTTTTAGACGGGTGCCCTGCCCCTTGCATAGCACATAAAAAGGTTTGTAAAATTCTCTCACCAAGATTTTATGAGGGTCCCTTGTTTGAGTCCACGGGTACTCAAAATGGTTTGTAATGTGGTGTGCGTTGAGTTGTACACGCATAGGCATCGCACTTCATAGGTTGGTTCCCACCCGAACATTTATGTTCAAATTGGACTTAGTGGTTCTATTGTGAGCACGTGGACTCAAAATGGACTTCATGTCCAGGTTGTCTAGGCACATACACACACACTTGTTGAACACTCCAATTTGCATTGAGGGGGAGTGTTGTCTAGGCACATACACACACACTTGTTGAACACTTGTTGAACACTCCAATTTGCATTGAGGGGGAGTGTTGAGATTGGCAATGCCAAATTGATGGGGGTGAGACGTGAGTTGGTCAAATTGATTGGAGAGATTATATGCACACACCTAAGTTTACATTGAGGATGGGTGTTGAAATGTGCAATGTAAAATGAATAGGTTATTTGCTCGAGTGTGTGAATGCATCCTAGAGGTGCAAGATATTGTGGTAAGATAAGAATGCCACATGTGATATTGTATGGTGTGTGAGTGTTGACCAAAAGAGTGGAAAAGAGTGTGCCACATGGATGCACACATGTAAAGTGAGATGAGGGCTATCTATATTAGAAGCCTCATTGTATGGTTCATTGGGGAATGCAATAGAGATCTTGTGTTGAGTGTGCAATCTCTCTCTCTCTCTCTCTCTCTCTCTCTCTCTCTCTCTCTCTCTCTCTCTAGTCATGGAGTTTCTTGTGTGGTTTAATCCACCTTAATCTTATGCTTAATCTTTGTCTATCACCATGATCAATCCCATATTAGGATTGTTAACAAGTTCCTCACTTTGTCATCAACATTTCATAAAGTGATGCAAGAAACATCCAAACATTTTTGTTGGAAGGCATGAAGACCCCTGCATGTACATCTAAACTTAGACTTAGAAGAATGAGCCCCTTGGATGGGGATAATATTCCCTTAGTTAACATGTCTTTTGGAGGCATTTCCTCATCCGATTAAAGTGGTCCAATGTTTATTGCTAACTCGGTTCTATTAACTTTGAGGTTAAGTGTATTGTGCTCTGGATTTATGGCAAAGTAACACACCAGAGTAAAGCTAAACAAGAGAGAGGGAGAGGGAAAACATGTTGGACAGAGAGAGAGAGAGAGAGAGAGAGAGAGAGAGAGAGAGAGCATGTGAGAGAGAAAGAGAGAAGAGGCTTGCTACCTTGGGACCTGAATATGACTACTTTACTGCCTTTGGGGCCTGAGCAAGGGTGGGTGGGAATAGGGAGCCAGTTGCACCCAAACTAGCACAAATAGCACACACACACACACACACACACACACACACACACACACACACATATTATATGTGGGAAATTGTGTGTGAGAAGAGAGAGGAAGTGTGTGTGTGTGTGTGTGTGTGTGTGTAGGGGCCAGAGAGAGAGAGAGAGAGAGAGAGAGAGAGAGAGAGAGAGAGAGAGAGAGAGAGAGAGAGAGAGAGAGAGATTATATGTGTGGGAGATTGTGTGTGAGAGGAGAGAGGGAGTGTGTGTAGGGGCCACAGAGAGAGAGAGAGAGAGAGAGAGAGAGAGAGAGAGAGAGAGAGAGAGAGAGAGAGAGAGAGAGAGAGAGAGAATAAAAGTAGATTTCAATAAAATATAAATTAAACTAAATATAAATATGTGTGTAGATATCCATGTGTATGTATTTTTATTTACATTTATAAAGAAACACACACACACACACATATAAATAGATACATACATACATACATATATATATATATATATATATACCTATACAAACAAATAGATATATATATCTATATATCTATCTATCTATATATCTTTATATATATATATATACACACACACACACACACACACACATAAATACAAATATATATATATACATACATACATACGTGTGTGTGTGTGTGTGTGTGTGTGTGATATATCTATCGATCTCTGTGTATGGATATATAGATATACGCACACACATATGTGTGTGTGTATATCCATACATATGTGTGTGTGTGTGAGAGAGAGATATATCTATCTGTGGAAGACTTTTACATCCCGTACTTGGATAGGTGCTGTTGAAATTCATGGATCAAGCTCCCTAACGACAATCAACTATCTAATTAGATCCTAATCATAATCTAGTTAACATGTGATTAGTGCTAAGCTAAGCTAGGGTGGGTGATACCTAATAACACTCTCCTAAAAACTCTTGGCTAATGGTTAAGATGATAAGCAATGCTAAGGATTTGAAGTTTGGGCCACAAAGAGGAAGAAACAATAAGATGAGATTAGTTTGGGCCACAAAGAGGAAGAAACAATAAGAGGAGATTAGTAACTAATTAAGTGATTAATGAAGAGAGTAGACTAATATGAGTTAAAGCAAAGCTAAGCTAATGGGGAGCTTAAACCACACTATGATACCATGTTGAAATTCATGGATCAAGCTCCCCAATGACAATCAACTATCTAATTAGATCCTAATTCTAATCTAATTAACATATGATTAGTACTAAGCTAAGCTAGGGTGGGTGATACCTCTAATAACAAACATAATGAATGAACTAAGCTAATTTAGTTTAAGACTCAAGCACAACTAGGTTACAAGATTGAGACTTGTAACTCATAGAGAGGCTTGAGAGCTTGCTACATTTTGCATTGCTTGAAATGGTCCTCTTTTATAATGAGGAGAGTACCACAAAGCTATGATAGCTCATGTGGGATAACTTGGCTATGTGACTTGGCACTCTAGCATCACTCATTTCAATAGATGCTTCGTCCAATGGACAAACTCCAACAGAGAACTCAGGAATAGGCATTACTTGGGCTGTAGTGACTAAGTGTCAAATTTTATTTTCAGTGGAAGAATATGTAGCACTTGTATTTCCTGGGCAACAACAGTCGATGCCTGATCAAGAGGATCATCACATGGATCCTGAGGCGAAAATGCAATCTTGAATATTTTCTTGTGTGGCACAATATGTACATACCTATTAATATGCTGGAACAAATAAAATGCTTGACCTACAATGTACAAGGGTTGTGTGACCAACGAAAATGGAAGCTGGTATGGGCCAGATATAGTTGCTTTGCAAGAGCACAATCAACATGTTTATGTAGGCCGAATGGGGCATTTTGCTGGTTATGATATTTTTTATGCGGGTGAGCATTCGTTTTCGTGAAACATGCGCTCCAGCCCTCTGTGGCTGTTAATGACCAAGATGGCAAATGGATTGTCATGCAATGCCTCGTGCACGGGGAGATTCTTGAGTTTGCCTCAGTATATGCTCTGCAATCTTCACATCATAGAGCCTTGATTTGATAGGCTATGCTATAGTATCCTTGGAGACAACATGCTTTTATATGTGGGAACTTCAATAATGCTCCACAACCAAGGGATAATACATCTGGCCATACGCATATGCTAGCTTCTTCTAAACGTCACCTTTGGTCTCAGCTAGTGCTTCATATGGGTCTTGCTGACCTTTGGACAGAATCTAGGCCATTGCATTCTGGCTATATCTATCAGCATAATGTACAATCCAATTATCGAGCACGCTTGGATCGGTGATATATCGTTATTTAATGCTTACCAATATGATGCCTATACTTGTCACATGTGGGTGGATTATGCCTTCCCGCACTCGGATCATGCTCCCCTTTGGTTGAGGTTGTCTTTTCTTGAGATGCAAACTGACAGGCTGCCCACCAAAAGCCTTCTCATTGTCTCAATAACAGTTATTTGCAACATGCGACTTACACAGACATGGTCCCTGATGCCATAGCCCCTCTTTAGACGCAGAGCCTGATTGATGTTGATTATGCCTGGACTACCTTTACTTGTATGCAATGTGTGATTTGCGACGAGTACGGAATGAATTACATGCGCCATCTTAGAGAGGCTGTTGTTTAAGCCAAAAACACTTGCCAAGAGTTGACAAAAATTAGTCACATATGCGAGATTTGTCTCCAACCGAGGGCGTATGCCTCTTTCCTTATGATCATTTGTCTCCGACCAATGATCATAGGAAAGTTGAAAAATGGGAAACTAAGGCTAGGCAAAGAGCTTTCTTTGACAAGGGCTACTCGTCTAAGGAATTTTTCAAAGGATTACACTATATGAGACAATGTGAAAACATTTGTCGAGTTAAAGATGCTAATGGTTGCTAGACTACCTCACGGGTACAGTTGGCCCAGGCTTGCGTGAGTCACTATGCCAGGACAGTTTGGGCAAGTTGCATTTTTATCGTATGATGTTCTGTTGGCAAGACATGAGCTTCTTCAGCATGTGTGTTCGATTATGTCCCCATAACAGGCATTGCAGGTTGAGACACCCTTCACAGAAGAGAAACTGGGAGATGCAATAAAGCCATGTGGTAAATGGAAGTCTATGGGTTGGGATGGTCTCATTGTAGAGTTCTTCCTTGCGTATTGGGATGCTCTTTCACCTGCATTATTACATATGATTAATTATGCTTGGAAAACTCAGCAAATGCCGAGGTTGGTCAAATTGTTCCCCAAGAAGAACTTGTGTGAATTTTTTGCTGGTTGGAGACCCATTACACTGATGCATGTTTCTATAAGCTGGAGACCCATTACACTGATGCATGTTATCTATAAGCTGGTTGCTAAGATAGTGGTTAATCGCATTAAAGGTTTTTTGCATGATGGCCTGCATCTTGCCGTGTATGGGTTCATTCCCCATAGACATATTATGGATAATATTGCCAATGCTTATGTGGGAATAGAATATGCTAAGTATACTCAGCAGGATGTTCTCTTACTCCAAGTGGACATTGCTAAAGCATTTGACACAGTACAATGGGATTTTATCTCGCAGACTATGAAATTGCTAGAGTTTGGCAAAAAAAAATGCAACACATCATATATTGTATGTACCGCGAACGATAGTAAAGCAGCATGCATTCTGTCTGGAGATCTATTTGACAAATGGACTCTTCGTCGATCAATACGTCAAGGTTGTCCTCTCAGAGCATTGTTATATGCAATTGCTACACATCTGATGCTTCAATACATGGATCACCTTATTGCTACAGCTTACATGGCTTAGAGATGCATGGAAGAAAGACTATGATTGCATAAGCGTATGCTGATGACTCTTTCTTCACACCCAAGAACACAGAAGAGGATCCTTCGCAACTCATGAATGCTTTATCGTTGTATGGTATGGCAGTTGACCTGCAAGTGAATTTTCAAAAATCTAGGCTTCTGCCATTTCATGCGAAAGACTAGCATAACATTCTTTGGCCTAGGGAGATTGTTCCACCTACAAAACTTGTGTGACATCTTGGTTACCCTTTGGGGTGGACAGTCACTAGACGTTAGCAAACTGAATGGGTGCTTTGCCAAGCTGAAAAAGAAATTGGAATATTGGAAGTCAGCCACTTGGCCATTGCATGTCCAATTGCGCATAGTCCAATTGATCTTGGTTGCATATATACGGTTCTTTTTGCCTTTGATGATGAGTCAGCAAGCAAGACATAGCCCGCTTCATGTCTACTTTACAGAGCCTTTTTGGCGGTCGTCTCGCAGCATGGTTGTAAGGGCCTTAGGTTACTTTCTATGAAGCACCTATGTTTGCCAAAGAGGTAAGGGACTTAATATTCTCAATATCCACATTCACATTCTGGCACACAAGGGGGAAATGATGTAAGGTGATCAGCCTTGGGCTCTCATGATGCACCATTTGCTCTCACATTTGACTGCGAATGCCTTTGGCCACTGGCAACCAACTTAGTGGGATTTCCTTCTTGGACACATTGATGGCAACTTTAAGGGATGCCCTTTTGTGACCCGTATGCTTTCTGACTGGAAACACGTTCTCTCTCATCTTAAATGGACTCGACGTGACACTCCTGATGGGAACTCTCTGCATGCTGAGAGCGTGCATTGGTCGAAGATGTTTGTACTTCCACTGGCTTTGCAAGAGCCCAGACGTTCATATTTTATTCAATCAAAAGGGATCCATATTGTGGGTGATGTGCTTGATGATGCAAGAAATGCATTGTATTTTCCAAGAAATCAGACAGTTTGGATTGGGCCTACACTATCGATCCCTTTGGCTTGCACTTTCACAAATGCTCTAGGACTTTCAAATGGTATCCCGTCTTGAGCTTACGCATCGACTCAAGGACTAGTCCCTCTACTCTGATGATCCGAGCTATCGTCCGTTCTGCTATTGGCGGATGTTATGGTAGCCAAGTTGCATAAGGTTTTGTTGCCACCCCCTTGGAATTCAGATCATGCAAATCGCATTTGGTCTATGACTTGTGATGCACGTTGGTGGCGAAGAAGATTGCAGCATCTCTGGGCTTGCAAACTGTCGCTTCGCCAACGAGTTTTCTTATGGCAAGTCATGCCTGGGGTTTTCCCAATTGGACAGGTTTTGGGCGCGTAGACACATTGGTCCATCAACTCGTGATTTCCTACAGTTTCTTAGCAGCTTCTGTAGGCACGCTTCCTCGGTGCTTCCTTCGACAAGCTTTATTGGCTATTTGGATTTCTCCCTGCTAGGCAAGGGTATGATTTTTTTTTTACTTGGGTTCGCTACTAAGCTCTTTCGACTCTATGGAAACACAAAAACCATAGAGTATTTTGGTGATCCGCCTCTAGCTAAATACCACTGCTTTCTGGCGTCTCTACGACAATCATTCTCTTCGACTGTCTACGTGCCCATGATCTGGATTACCCTGCATACTTGTCATACATTGCTATCTTTTGATATTGTAGCTGCATGTCCTCTTTCTAGGGACTGCTTACTGTAACATAAATATAAATAGACTTCACTAAAAAAAGAGTGTGATATATCTAACGATCTAAAAAGTATAAATTGTCAACAAAGATTCATAGTGGCCAAAAGGACTGCCAAAAGGACTATACATAGTGTGCATCAATTATTTGCAAGTATGGATCCAGCAAGGAATCATGAAAGATATTGAAATCTAAAGTACAACTTTTTAGTTCTCTCTCTCTCTCTCTCTCTCTCTCTCTCTCTCTCTCTCTCTCTCTCACACACACACACACACACACACATACATATTATTGAATACCTTGTAAGTATTGCCTAATAATGGAATTTTCTCTTGCTTCCCCAACTGCCACATTATGAAGCACCACAACAATTGAATTGTGGGGTTAATTGTCTTGGTCATTTTTCCATCAGACTACCCCTTATATATTTGTGCTATGATGACCTCATTGCTAGCAAGGATACTTTTACGCAACTATTTAAGATTGTTCTATCTTCTCTTTTTCAACATAATCTTCCTACACACGTCTATGCATTTCTTGGCATGAAGAGAAAATCAATCAATGGAGACTTTGATCTCTTTATTCTCGGTTTTTTTTTTGTTCTCAACCTTGTGGTGAAAGAAAACAACTTTTCAAAGGCCATTAAATATATTTACTTTTTTTTCTAAGGCTCTCGAAGCTTATATATGACATTTTTCTCCTTGGGTAATAAAATACTTCGGGGGAGGTGGAGTCTACCCATTCCGGCCTCTATGTGGTGTCAGATGTGCACATCTCTCTTTTACATTTTTGTGGAATTAAGTGGCTTATGTTCGAAGGTCGTGGCCAATTTAAGTGTTTAATTGCATTTGTAAAATCCCCTTCTATGCCTACTCACGGACTCACATTTGTATCAAAGCTTTGATTCTTCACACTCGTGTGGAGACGATCCTATCGGAGTATAAACATTGGCTATTAGTGTAGTTAAACAATGTGAGGCTATCCTAGCAGACATGCATCATGAGCATGAGCAAAAGAATTTTTGGCTTACGGATATATGAGTTCTTGTAATCTAGTTTGGAAGCACAGACTTTGCTTCTATGCTTACGGATATATGAGTTCTTGTAATCTAGTTTGGAAGCACAGACTTTGCTTCTATGCTTGGACATGTTTATTGATATTTGGGTTATTCTATCTAAGCCCATAGAAATCTTTTTCGAACTTATGACGAACTTGACAAACAAGAGATAAGTACTTTTTCATTGTTATTTATTTTATGCTTAAGAAATATACATTTCGATAAGCGCTTACCCACACATACAAGAAGGGTTGTTTGCCTTGAGTTGTTATTTTATGCTTAAGAAATATACATTTCGATAAGCGCTTACCCACACATACAAGAAGGGTTGTTTGCCTTGAGTTGTTTCTAGGAAACATTTTTTAATGGTTGAAAAGCCTAATATCTATGGTATACATGATTATCATATGGATTTCTGATTCACTTCACTAAGATGCATTGGATTCATGGAGCACATGACAACTCATGGATTGAGGATTTTTTTATGGCTTTCTATTGTTGGCGACCAAAATGCATGTAAAACTATCAGTGGGGACAAAATGCCTATAAACTATATGTTTATGAAGCACCAAGATATCTATGCATGTGATTGATTCTTATCTTATGTTACACCCTTGAGCCCACATCTCTTCTTAGGTGTGTGGTCAAAGTACCAACACGGAGTGCAAGTGGTAGAGTGAACATGATGCCATGTTGGTAGGGAACTTATGTCTACAACAAGGGTCATGTGGACTAATAGCCTGTTGTGACAGGGGAACTTGTGTCTACGCCAAGTGTCAATAGAGTGGAATCTCGTATGCTAGGCACTTGATATCTGCTCTCAGATCAAGTGGATCTTCTACATCCGTGTGCAAGGTCGATTGGTCTTTCACTTCTCAACATAGTGTTTGCATGTGTAGCCATGGAAGCCAATGGAGAGTTGCACGCGCTAGTTTACGTGACACTAAGGATTGGGAAACGAGTAACTGTTAACTGCTCCTTGGAATTGGTGGATTCGACTTGGAATATAGACAAAGAGATGATTTGGATATTTGTATTATGGAGACTCATTAGTCTCACCCGTTTATTTGAGCCATGGTTATGATATCTCGACTTGTGGGATTGATTTGTCTAGCCCATTTATTTAGGACATGATTATGATGTCCGAAATTATGGGATTGTTTTGTCTCACCCATTTATTTTGGACATGGATTCTTTTAGTTATCTTGGGAGACTATCTCGTCATGATGAGACATGATTATATCTCGCATATATGGCTTGAAGCTTAAAGTTACGGACAACTTTTCAGAAGCTAGGGAGGATGTCACTAGCCTGGACATTTTCTAGTATTGAACAAATCTAGTGGATTTCTAAACATCTACATATTTTAGAGAGTACAAGCTTTGGGAATGGGAGATTGTCCAATACAAAAGACCTCGTACCTTAAGCTTAATCTATGCACTTAAGTGGTTTCTTGGACATAGATGATTCTACATGGTGCTCACATACATTTCTAATAAGGTGAAATACAAAGGATCACTTTTCTAAAATCTAAGAGTTACTATTTTTCAATAATCCCAAATGGAAATTCCATTCACGTTATTACATCCGTAAGCTAAGCAAACAGAGGAACTTCCTAGAGCAGCTTTGACAGAAGGTCTACAAGTTGAGATATTTTTAAAGATAAAGTTTATGGTGGGAACCATCTCTTAAATTGGAACATATGGCATAACAATGGATCAAAGTGAGACAAGTAACCTCACACTTGTCACACCTCAACTCTCCACTTGTCATTATAGCTTTTACTTGCCATTCTAACTCATGAGAGCCACAAATTTCTAAATTGGCACGCTCTCTTTATTTGAGCAAGCTCTATTACTGTAAACTAGCGTCTATCATGTCAGCAACTCTTCTCTCTTCTTGGTAGTTATCTACTCCAAGGTTATGACTCTCTATCACCTCTACAAGGTGCCCTAATACTGGCTACTCGCTTTCTCTCTCTCCAAGGCTGCCCACAAAGTATACCGATTGTTGGAGACTATTTTGAAGGTTTCCATCGCAAAGAAATATTGCAGGAAAAAATATTTAATCTTTGTATTATGATTTCAATCCATTGTATTTGATGTACCAATCAATGTACCTATTGTACCAACATTTACACTTATGTAACCACTATACCTACTATACGAACCATTGTACTTATTACTGTACCAATCCATGTACTTAATGTACCAACCACTATACCCTTTTCGGTATCGTGGCGGGTTTGCGACCAGAAGTTGTAACGCACTTGGATGGGAAGATCAAGCAGCCTTCGAGCAGGTACCAAATTGCGACTACATAAAGACCTACTCAAGAGAGTGGGGTGATTCACATAATAAAGAATGAATCCTTACCACGCATGCCATCCATTTCATAAGGTGAAAGGCAGACAGGGAGAGGTTTAGGAGGTGTAAGAAGTTTCGTTGCGTAACACAATTACTGGCACGGATGAGAGACTGGCAGTAAACTATGAAGCACATACACTAGAGAACATCAGACAAGCAAGACTCTGAATAAAGCAGGTGTATACATAAAAACCTCAACTGCTCAATAAGGTTTGCAACTCAACAAGATGAATATTCCTCTCATGACTAACACTAAACGAGGCCAAATTATGCATACATAGAGGCCTTCACTTCTCTCATAGCTTTTAATTATTATCTCATTATGAAAAGCAAAGCACAATTAGGCAAGTGGTGTATCAAGTTTGAGAGAGACACAAACAGCCGATGTGCATGGTTTCTGAGAATCAGCACATACTGTTTATGTAACCTCGGGAATATCCTCCATGAAAAAAAGGTCCCCAACAGTGCTCAAATGGTGAGCTCCCATCCTGGACCCCACTTCTAATTGCAATCAGAGCATAATTTTCAAAAGACGCTTTATCTAAGATAGCAGCTTGATTTGAGACATCACTTAAGCTCTCTATTATGTGGAAAAAAAAAACCTCTTCCATAAGCTTCTCCATAGTAAAAAGAACTAGAGCCTCGGGGCATACAAAAACTACTGCTCAGAAACTCAGTATATAGCCTTGCAGATTTCTTGTGAGCAATGCCTCGATTCAAAACCTCTTTAAAGGGTGCAGGGAACCTTGCAGATAACTAAGAAGCTGTGCACCACTATGTTGAAAGCTCAGTAGATATGCTATGAAAATGTTGCTTTTCAGCCGCGTGTATTGGTGTAATGTTCCCAAAAATGACAGTGCTCTACTACAAGCTAAAGTGTCAACGAGGGGATGCAAAGCTTAACTGAAAACCTCTCTTGCTACGATCGCTGTCAAACTGCCGCAAAACTTGACAGAAGTTCACCTGCATAGTTGGCAATCACATAATCATTCAATAAGGACACATGAAACAAAAGAAAATTTAACGAAACAGTAGTTGTACACCTGCACTCCTTTTGTGGGTCTGCACGCACACACTCCACCATAGTCACCAGAAACGAGAAACAGGAATGGAATCGTTCGAGGAATGGAAACGGGGAAACGAGTTTTTAGGGGTGGAAACGGCTGTTTCCTGTGACAATATCACTAGGGAAACGAGAAACGGCCATGGAAACGGATGGGATCCAGCCCCTCAGCCCCAACACACATGCCCACACCCACCCACATGCACGCACACCACTCATGCACACAAGCCCCCACATACAGACAGGTTAACATCTTCCCAGGATGCAGGTTGGCGGGGGGGGGGGGGGAGTAAGCCCACGAGACCAATGATGATGCATGTGAATTGTGCATGAGTTCTTGTGCTGTGTGCCGGTGCATACATGCCAGCATGGGGTGTTTGGGGAAGTTTTGTGTGTTGTACGCATGCAGAGACAGGCTGTGTGTGTATGTGTGTGTGTGTGTGTGTGAAAAGAAAGAGAGAGAGAGAGAGAGAGAGACCTCAAGGCGGAAGAGCTTGGTTGGAATCACAATGCCAGCACCTGTAGAAACCCTGGTAGAAGACCAAAACTTCTCTAAAGAGAGGGACTGACGGTCTATTTCAGGAAGACCAATGAGATTGCCTGCACACATGAAACAATGGGCATGTATGTTCTGCTCCCTCAAAAAATTCAATGGCAAATTGAAGGACAGATCTGCAAAACCAGTCACTGCAAGGTCACCCCCAAGGGTATCTCTCATTTCTGTAGTTCCAGTGCCGTCTTTCAAAGCAGTTGTGGCTCTCCTGATCTCCATAGGTCCAATTCCTCTGGAGTGAAAACCGGGCATTGTCACTGGACCATTTATGTCACAAACAAGAGAAGAATGTCCACCTATGAAGAATCGATCACTGATGGGGGTCACTTTTTTGCGAAAACCTTCACCCCAAGGCATGATCAGCCCCCCTGAGATGCCCAGATTCAAAGCTGCATTGCAGAAGCCCAAAGGAATGGCACACCTGAGATCTAGTTCCTGCCATAAAGTGCACTCTTCAGTAAGTTTAAGAAGCTACCATGTACTCAAACAGGTATCTGCAGCCGCTGCCATTCATAGATATACAGCAACAAAGTGGTAAAATGACAGCCTTGAGGTTCAAAGTACATAAGATTCAACTTGGTGGGTTTAAGCCTCCCCCATCTGCTAGACTGCCTAAAGCAGTAAGAAAGCAGCCAAACAGGCAGTAATAGCAAAGCGAAGAAAACCACCTCCAAGAAACAAACTCCTTACAGCTAGAATGCTGAAGGTGATTAGAAAAGCAACCTAACCAATCCCATCAAGAACAAACTCATCTCAAGGTCCTCATAAAAGCTCACCCAAGGGTTAAAGAGTATTACTCCTCTATGACTTTATACCTATATCATGCAACAGTGGATGAGTCAAACGCAAATCATTCACACTTTCAAGCATGCTCTGATCTTGGATTCATGCACTTGTATGGTTTGATTCAGTGTTTTGGCAGCACTTCTAAACCTATTTACATGTTGGTATGCACAAAAAATTGCTCTTTTTTGTATTTACAAGGCTTATAACATGCTTTTAAAAAACCCTTTTTTATTATATGAAACATTTCTAAAATAAGAAACGTAGGAACCATTTCAGAAACGTGTTTCATACAGGGCATTTCCAAAACACTGATGAGGGTTGTAGTTAAGAGGCAAGGTACAGATTGTATAAAGCTTTGTACAGGCTGAAACAGGCCCCAAGGGCCTGCAATCATCGCATCAATGCATTCTTCTTTCATGTTAGTTTCAGGAATAGCAATGTTGATGCGAACCTCTATGCTTATTCAAAGGGGGATATGCATGTGCGAATTATACTTTATGAAGATGATTTGATTATCACAGCAGGAAACTATGAGAAGAAGATTCACAAGAGGAGTTTGAGATGACTGATCTCTGTCTTCTGCACTACTTTCTCGGGATGAGTTGAGGGGTGGTGCCCTCCATGGCTGGCCGCTCTCGGAGGGAAACCAACCTCATACAAGGGAAGGAGGGGGGCGCGGGGGGGCACACCGGAGGCCTATAATGCCAAGTAATCTCACCGGCTCAATCAGTGAGAAAGGGACCCATGCACCATGTGCACAGGAAGGCCTCTCGCCATCTACACATGTGATCCAACCCGCCTTGAAGCTTCCCCCACATACCGCGGAGGGTATGAATGATGTCAGCACAAATGAAGCAAATGGACTCTGCTGGAGGCGCCTCGATAGCCTCGCTGCTATGCCATGCAGCTATGCGGCTGATAATCTCCCATCTCTGCCTACTGCCCGGAGACTAGGCTCTGCTGACCTGTCGAGGGAGGAAACTGTATCGATCCTGCAGTGAGAGTCGGAGGGCCTGCCCACCTGCTCCACCACCATCATTCAAGTAATTGTCTCCCAAGTGATAGTATGCAGCGCAGACCGCACCATCGCGTATAGGCAAAGCATCCTCAGCCAAATCTGTTGTGCTTTGGGACAGTCCCAAAGGCAATGCCGTTGTGACTCCGTGGGGTGGCTGCAACACACACACACTGTGCCGACCATCCTCCAATGTCCAACCAAGTGCCGAAAGCGAGGTTGCAAAGGCTAACTGACAGAGGAAGAGTGTGACCTTCCTACACCATAGTCGCTTCGAAAAATATCCGAGGAAGCGGGGGAAATGCTCTAAAGGCCCAATGGTCTGCTGCTACTAGGGTGCCATCAATGTCATGAATCTGAGCGACCCATCCTCACCGTGTAATGAAAAAAGGGGGTAATCAGGCTCTTTAGGCTGGAGGGGTCCCACCATTCCCACTCGCACAGATCCCACTTCAAGATGGCTCTCCCAGAGCCATAGATGTGAGAAATTGTCCTCGGCCACTTTGGCGAGAAGAGGGTCAATGTGCCATTGGTGATCATGAAAGCCAAAAATCCTCACCCACGGAAGATCCACCATTGTAATCCTCTGAGGAAGATATTGGTCTTAGCCTTTGCTCAGATAACCTTGATTGTTGTGCTAAAGTGATAAGTTATAACCTTACCGAAAAACTGAAGCACGGGTGACCCGTTCTGTTTGAGTCCATAGAACTCATATGCCAAGTTGGTCAAATACTGGGGAGGGAGAAATCTGGTCTTTAGGTCATGGACAAAGGTATCCCAACGAAAAGCAATGACACCTGTGATCTCGTCTCTATGTAGATTAGACCAATACTGCCACCAAGTAACTGCCTCATCCGTAAGGTGGGGAGAGCCGCTACGTGGACTTTATCTTGAGGATCTGTTAGCTTCCAAGAGTTGGAGATGCTCCATGAGAAGCTGGTTGTTTGCTCAGAGTAGAGCTATGGTTTCTATTGTTGGTGAAAGAGCATGGTCTCCTTCGAGGAAGACATCTTCCTTCTAACATGCATTCTCCTCTATAGACATTTTACTAAAGTCGGTTGTAGCTTGGTTGACACAATGCTATTAAATACACTTAAATACACCAAGATTTAATGGACAACATGCTCAATCCAAGAAGTAATTTGTTGAATTGACAAGAGACACACAATGGGCCGGCACGTCTCTTGTCAATTCAGCAAATTACTTCTTGTATTGAGCATGTTGTCCATTAAATCTTGGTGTATTTTTAAGTGTATTGATTAGCATTGTGTTCAACCAAATTACATCAGTGGTCATGCCGGAGTGAAGTATGACCATCCAAGGATGCTCTCACGCTAGGATGCGGTGTGTGTGGACAAGTTGAATCTGATACCAATGTAACATGCAACGGCATTATGCGTAGATGTAGAATCCTATCACACAAAGTCTTACACCGCCTTCTTTATCCTGAGTTTCGCGAGTCTTTAGAAATCCACTTTATCACTTCACACTTTAAGAGATGAGAGAGAGAGAGAGAGAGAGAGAGAGAGAGATATCAATTACACCTTACTGGGTTCCAAATTACACACTAAAGGGCCCCCTCCTATTGCTAGGAGTACTTGCTTTTATTACTTTGAAGAGAATAACTGTTTGACTCACTTGACTGTAGATAAGCCAAACACAAGACCTTCGAAAGACCAAGAGTCAGGCTGAACTGTACACGGCTGTAGAAGCACCAATGATGTCCAATCTCAAGGCCAATGCACTCTTTCAAGGGGCTGTAGGAAGGCTGTAAACTGTGGCTGAGAGATGGGCTGTGTTGGGACTGTTCTAGGCTGTGAATATGCAATATGAATGAATGAACATGCTGCGTTTACCTTCACCTTGATGGCTGGAGCAAACGATCAAGTGGATGTATGCTGAAAACACAAGGGACTGAAGCACTTTCTCCTTGGCTGAATGCTGATGATGTGTTTTGGTGATGATGAATGCTTACATGCTCCAAGCGATGATGCTCCCAAAGGCTGAGGGCTGAATAGCTTTTGCTTCAATGATGAGATGCAATGGAATGATGCTATTGATGCTATTTATATGCACATGAAGCTGGTCAGCATACACAACTTGTTATCATGTGATAAATGCTGAAATAATGTGATAAAATGCTAAAATAATGTTAAAAATGTGAAATAATGCTGAATAATATTCTAAGGCTTCTGCAATGGTCTATATGCATATGGAATGAATGCTATGCAAATGCAAACCGTGCTTTGATGCAAACCCTAAGGCTTCTACTGACTCTACATGCATGAATGATTCTCTCCAAGTGGGTTATGGGACTTGACCGACTGACTGACACTCTAAGGCTGAGGAATGACCTACGTAGCTCGTGCCTGACATATCCTAGACTGAGGATTACAATGGGGCCACGGCATACGACATTTTCATATCCTAAAGGGTCCTACTACTGTACAATGATGCACTGATGATGAGCCATCTTGTCACCATGCACTACAGTGCAGAGTGCATGTGATAGTCTTCTCCTCCTTGGACTTAGGAGGATCTGAATGGGCTTGTGCTCTGCCCTTAGGTTTAGCACGAGAACCAACCCCAGATTTTCATTTGCCATAATGGGAGACAGCAGAAGCCTAATCTGCAACAATCATGTTGTTTCAGTTTGACAAGATTGCTCTTCTTGTAACAAGAGAGCTACCAAATCATCAAATGTGTACAAATCTGTATTTCTCTTCGTCAAGAGACAAAGGGTGGTAGCAAATCCTTGATACGATTCAGGCAAACCATTGAGAACCGTAGAGACAAGTGAATTGTAAGGTATCACCTCATCAATATTGATTAACTGCTCTCGCAAATCCTTAACACGGGTAAGAAATCCATCTATAGAATCACCCTCAATCATCTACTCCAAGTCACGCTTTTTCCGTGGATAAGCTACATGAGCTTCATTGTGGATTTGATATAAAGAGACAAGTATATCCCATGCAGTTTTAGAAGAAGTACATGAACAGATATGAGGTATGACTTGCCGTTTACACGAGAGAGCAATCAAGGCATGAGCTTGCCCATATTTAGCATCCCATCAGAGTTGTTCTTGTGTAGAAGGAACAGGTGCATTTGCCAGCCCTACAACCTGCACTGCACTACAATCACTCCAAGTCTTCGGTTGATCTGTCACTCGGGGAACTGGAATTCACCTCTTCCTCTTCCTCGGTCTCCTCCCAACCTACATAAGCTGAAACCCTTGAACCCCACATGTGTCCTCTCCATCAAACGGAGATGGGCATTCACCTCCACTAAATCAGTTACCCTCTTAAATGCAAGTCGATTTCCCTTTTCGGTGGCAAGATTGCCAAATGAACTCCAAAGGTGCTGACATGGTGAGGAATGACAACCCAAAATTCCTCTGCAGCAACCCAAAATTCCCTGAATCCCTCTTTTGCGGACATCTAACCATCCTATAGTGCCCCACTTGTTCTTTTATTAGACGCCACTTCTCATCATCAAGAACCCAACACTGAATAACATGATCTTAACCCGCTACAACTTCTCTATCCATGTACTATCGTCGATGTTGAAACTTTGGGTCCACCATGTAAGCTGCACCCTGCAGATGGCTGTAGTGCTTTTGCCAACAAGTACCAGCAAGATCTATGTAAATTTCTTTCCTTGTTGCATCTAGCTCAAACTCAACCATCCTCCTAATCATCTTGTCACATCCCGCATATACCTTCCCATGGCTCCTCTCCATCAACTAATCTCATCATTGTGACTATGGGCTTTGTTACTTGCACGCAACGATCCACTTGGTCCCAAAACTCATTATCTAGCACCTTTGTGTAAACATCCATACTTGTTTCTGTTTTTGCAAGTGGAGAGATTCGCCACTCATCAAAGATAAAGAGCTTCTTCAATGCTAGTCTTACCTCAAACGAGCGTTCCAACATCAAAAATTTATATGCAAACTTGGAGTATGAGTACTTAAGAAGCTCCGTTGACGTATAGTTGGGATACATAACAAGTAAGTAATGGTGATTGGTTATAAAAGTAACAATCTTGTTGCCGAGCTCTATGAGAGGAGCTATCCATTCCATCTTCGCAAGATCTTTAAGAAGATTACTAGAGCAGTGTGTCATGCAGGGAGTGAAGTAGATGTGTGCATATTTTGCTGCAAGTAGACTTCCAGCTACCCTATTTGATGCTTCACCATTCCCCACAATCTACACCACATTTGCTGGCCCTACAACCTGCACTACTTCTGCCCAAAGCTCAAATAGTCTCGTTGCAGACTTGCCCACCTCTGAAATATCACTCTGCAACAACCCAAAATTCCTTGAATCCCTCTTTTGCAGACATCTAACCATCCATCCACAATTGAAGAGACCCCAAATGTTGACCAATCCTCCTTGACATACTGGAGGTGAAACCGGCCTTTAGTAGAGACTAAAGAGCGGTAGACTAGCAGTTACCCAAACACAGCTGTAAATCAATAAATAAGACAAACCAAAGGGAGCTAAAGTGCTCCTACACAAAAACAACAACAGCGGTTGGCCCCAAAGCTTGACGCCCCTTTCGATATTTCTTTATTCACATTCCATGGAAGAGTTCAACTAAATACATCATGGCCATACATGGCTTATACATATGCATGTCCAAACTGCCAATCCCCTGGACCTCTTAGCATAGAGGTTTCACACAGCCCTATGCCCAAAACACCACACTGTTATTCACCTCTAATCTCCAAAGATAATACATCCGATTATGCATCCAATTGGCACATGCACATAGCCAAAAACACAGCCATACATCACCCCGTAAACTCCTCCAAAAACATGCTAAGTTTACTCTTGTTTCTGCCCTCTTAGGTTGTAAATCCCTCCTCTCACAAGGGACCACGAAAGACACTCCCAAACAACCCACGAGCCAGAAGGAAGAGGAGTTTTAACCGGTGTGCGTCTGACACCGCCCACAAGCCTGTAAAAGAGAGAGAAATCAACAATCGGCTGTCTCTGTCGAGCAACGCAGATCCCCCCTGTTTCTCCTACAACCTATCACCCTCCAAGAGAGAGACACACACACAGAGAGAGAGAGAGAGAGAGAGAGAGAGAGAGAGAGAGAGGGGCATCCATTGACAAATCCTCCATGCCAATGCATATAAAATTCGGCATTTAGAAAACAATGGTATGTCGATGTAGATCACCAAGGAGCTGCCTTGATGCCCGACCCAACTTCAGTGCCCATATTCTCTACCATTGGCTCTATGTTCTACCAAGCAAGGTAGCAACATCTTCAAGAGCACATAGGACAAGAGAAATACTACACAGGGCGGCTAAACAAGGAGTCCTACCCTTCTACTGAATAAGTAATGACAACACATTGTCCAATTAGCTTACCAGTCTTCATAGAAGTTGTTGCAAGAGGAAGCCTTCGCGTTGGAAGCTTTAGAAGTGTTGATATCTTTGATTTGCCGCAATCCTTCGCGACAAAAGTCTTCAAGAGGATGAAGGGAACCCTGGGAAAGCTTCCCCTATGGTTCAATTTGAGAAAGGAAGGCTGAAATTAGGGTTTTCAGCAAAAAGACTAGAAATTACAACAAAAATGAGAGTTGTTTTGCTGGATTTCAATCATTGGGAGTGAGTAGGAGAGTGATTAGCACTTGGAAACACTCTTGGAAGCTTGGAAAACACCCTAGCAAGTTGGGTATGGCTATGGAGAGCTTGGAAATGGAGAGAAATGGTGGAAAAACAGAGTTTTCAGCCTCCAAAAATCCTCATGAAGAGAAAACACGAATTTTCTCTTAATAAGTAAGTGAATTGGGATCCAATCAGGTGAGAGGACATGGGGAGATGCCCATTTATGAGTAAAAAGGGAGGATCAGGTCCTGGACGTTGAGTCTTGTCCGCCTCGAGACTTTAGTGAGTGTGAACTTGGAAGCGGTCATAATTTATAAGTGACTTTTGGGCGCCCAAACTTTAATGAAGTGGGAACGCACTCACTTATAAATATTGGCCAAGTCCTAAAGGCTATTTGAGCCTAGATTGGGTAATACTTACCACCTGTTCACATGCCACACAACCATGTCAGCAGACAGTTTCACACGCACGGTTCACGGGCGGGCGTCCCCTAGCCCGGAACTACACATAGATCATGCAGGCATGAAAATAGCATGCAATTTCATTTGCAGGCAAGCACATAAAGATGCTATGCAATGCAGCATTGGCATGAGCAATTTCCGTTCATGAAACCATATAAGATCAGGCGTTTCCAGGCAAGTATATGCGATACCAGACCCAGTGGAAAGCCAATCCTCCAGGCGTTTTCGGGCATGTACACAAAGGCACAAGTCCCAGCGGAAAGCCAAGTCCTCCAAATATTCCGGGCATGATAACATCAAGTCCCAGCGGAATATCATATCCAACTATACAGCATGACACGTGTCAATCACATGCATAGGCACATTCCATAAGCCATGGACACCAATCCAATATGTAAATAGTGTGAAAGCAAGAGTGAACCATTCGGGCGGCCAAATGGTGACATTCCCCCCCGCTTCTAAACAGTTGTCCGCAAAACTGAAATGCATCCAAATATGTCTGAAGCACATGCGGGCAATCTTTGAAGAACTCTTCATCTGCCCATTTAGCATCAATGGGAAGATAGTTCTTAAACTTCACAAGGTAACGCCTCACAACTTTGCCTGCAGCAAGCTTACATTTCTTGTGATAGACAATCTGCTCTGGCTGCAAGATCTCCTCAAGCTCATCCACTTCCGGTGGATCCTCAATGACCATTTCACTGGGCTCCGGCCCTACATACTTGCGAAGGAGACTCACATGAAAAGCATTGTGTATGTGCCAATGACTAGGTACTGCCAATCTGAAAGCCACTTCATTGATCTTCTCAATCACTCGAAAAGACCCATAGTACCTGGTTGCAAGCTTAGGATATGCACCCTCTTTGCGAGGCCTCTTTGCAAGTCTTGCTTTCTCAAATTTCAGCAATACCCAATCATTCTCTTTAACATCCAATTGCCTTCTATGCTTGTCGGCAGCCTTTTTATGCTTGTCTTGTGACCTTGCAATGGCTGTCCGCACCTGAACAAAAGCAATATCCAAGTCTCTTACATACTCGTCAGCTGCAAATATCTCATCCTTTGTGCGAAGAATGGGTGGCAAAACCACCTTACCATAAACAATCTCAAATGGGGCCTTTCCCGTAGATGCATGTGAAGGCACTCAAGGGTTAGGGTTAGGGTTTACACAGGTTCAAGCAAGCAAGCGTGGAAACCAAGATGAGAGAACACGACTGTTGTATGCTTCAATGATAGAAAAAATCAAGTACAATAGCCACATGATAGTGACCCTAAAGGATAAGTGTTCACATGTCCGGCCATAAATGTGCCGGGTGGACCAAAACACTTATAAACTGCATATAAGTGAAACTGAACTAAACTGGGGGAAAAAACCTCCACTAACTGAAGTAAAAAGTGCCCCAATAACCTACTGATGATCACTAGCACTCCTCTGGGTGCATACACAGCATAAAACCCAACAAACCCCCCTGGAGTGATATGTGATCACTGTACATCATCCACCAAAAGGAAACAAATTCAAAGCATTGCGGAATGCTTCAAATTTCGGACGTGGTAATGCCTTGGTGAAGATGTCTGCCACATTCTGATCTGTAGGACAGTAGATCAGACTGATATCTCCTGCCTGGAGTCTCTCCCGAACAAAATGATAGTGAATCTCAATGTGTTTCGTGCGAGCATGAAACACAGGATTCCTGGCCACAGCAATGGCACTCTGACTATCAGTATAGATAGGTGTAGGCTCCTCCACTGAAATATCCATATCAGTCATAAGACGACGCAGCCAAACACACTCAACAGTAGTAGTGTAGGCTGCTCTGTACTCTGCCTCACAAGACGAAGTGGCCACTGTGGTCTGTTTCTTGCTTAGCCAAGAAATGCATGAAGCGCCAAGGAAGAAACAATTTCCACTAGTGGAATGTCTGGTATCAAAGTCACCATCCCAATCTGAATCACTGTAAGCGTGTAACTGCATGTCACCCCCCTCAGGATAAAGCAACCCAAGAGACAAGGTACCCTGCAAATAACGGAATACACGCTTCACAGCTTGCCAATGTGAACCGTGGGCTGTGCATGAATCTGCTCAACTGAGAGACTGCATACTGAATATCTGGCCTTGTATTACACAAGTAAATGAGGCACCCAACAGCCTGAGCATATGTAGTGGCATCAAAGGAAACACTGTCATCTTGTAGTGACAGTTTCATCCCAGGCTCCATAGGAGTACTAATAGGCTTGCAATCCTGAAATTTAAACTTCTCCAGAAGTTTAGCAACATAGCGTGATTGCAACAACCCAATGCCTCTGTTATCCTGCACAAACTGTATGCCCAAATAGTAATGTACAAGGCCCAAGTCAGACATGTCAAATGTCTGTTGCAGTATCTCCTTAAAAGCTGCAATTTTGTCATCATTTGATCCCATGAGCAAGAGATCATCCACATAAAGACTGATGACCAGCAGATCTGTCTCTTCTTTCTTCACATACAAAGTGGCCTCTGATGGACTGTTCACAAATCCCTGAGTGAGTAGAAAAGCATCTATTTTTGCATACCAAGCTCGTGGAGCTTGTTTCAAACCATACAAGGCCTTTTTCAGCCTGCATACTTTCCCCTCATGACCATGTTCTGCAAATCCCATGGGCTGAAATACATAAACTTCCTCCTCGAGGTCCCCATGTAGGAATGCAGTCTTTATGTCCAACTGGTGAACAACCCAACCACGATGTGCAGCCAATGCAATGACACACCTAAGTGTCGACATACGGGATGTAGGAGCAAATGTCTCCTCATAATCAATGCCCTTTTTCTGTGCATAGCCCTTTGCAACTAGACGGGCTTTGTACCTGTCAATGGATCCATCTGCATGTCTTTTCAACTTATAGACCCATTTAGTACCAATTGCTTTCTTGCCTTTGGGCAGATCAACTAAATCCCATGTTTGATTCTTTTTAATAGAATCAATCTCATCCTGCATGGCTTTGTTCCAATGCACATTATCTCGTGCATCCACAAATGAATCAGGCTCATCATCATCCTGTAAACTGGCTGCCATAACCAAATTCAAATCCATGATGTGTGCATGCTCATTGGTCCTTGTCTCCCTACGAGTACGACCAGCAAGAGGACCCTCTAAATGGCTGTCCTGTAATGTCCTCAAATACCATCTAGGTATATGTCTGACCTGTGGTGCCTGCTGTCCCATATTTGGTTCAGCTTCTGGCTCATTTGGCTGCTGAATTTCTGCACCACCTACATCATTTGCTGGCTGTCCAGTACCCTCATGAGTTGGATCACCAACTGTGGAATGAAACTCCATGGGTAGTAGACCTTCAAACACATCATTTTCAGCCTGATTTGCCTCATAACCAGCCATGGATAATTCTGATTTTTCATCAAAAATCACATCCCGACTGATGAATATCTTCCTGGATAGTGGGTCATATAACCTGTAGCCCTTGCTCTCACGGCTATACCCAACAAAAATGCATTTTGTGGCTTTATCATCAAGCTTCCTCCTCAACTCTTTGGGTATGTGTGCATATGCAAGACACCCAAAGATACGAAAATGCGATACAGAAGGCTTGCGGCCATGCCAAGCCTCAAAAGGAGTAATAGAAACCAATGCCTTTGTGGGAAATATGACAAGCACACATTACTGCTTCCACCCAAAAGATATGTGGTAGTCTTTTTGCCTTTAGCATACATCTGGCCATCTCCATGAGTGACCGATTTTTCCTTTCTGCAACCCCATTCTGCTATGGAGTGTAAGGAGTAGTATACTGATGTTTTATACCTCTACTCCCAAGAAAGGAATTCAGCACATGTGACATATATTCCCCCCCTCGGTCAGAACGGAGAGTCTTCACCTTGCATCCTGACTCTGTCTCAGCAAGTGCTACAAAGGCCAAAAATGCATCATATACCTGTGATTTCTGTGTCAAAGGATAGACCCAGCATATACGAGAGAAGTCATCAATAAATGTTGCAAAATAAAAGCAACCACCTAATGACTTCGTCTGCATGGGACCACAAAGATCACTGTGTATAAGTTGCAACTTTGCAGTTGCTCTTAGAGCCTGATCACGTGGGAAGGAAAACCTGTGCATTTTTCCCAAAATACATCCTTCACAAATGTGATCTGGAGGCTTCTCCATGAGAGGTAGATCTGTAAACATATTATGTCGCTGCATAAGCATAAGACTACCAAAATTTACATGCCCCATGCGAGCATGCCATAACTCCGCATCAACCATAGCTAGAGTAAGAGTGAATGCATGATAAGCAGACTGATCCACTGGCTGAAATGCATCCAACTCATAAAGTCCATGACATAATGTACCAGTAAGCATCAAGGTCAAGGCATTTGCTTTGTCTCTGACCATGCATTTATCATCATCAAAGTAGACCTGCATTCCACAATGTGCTAAAGAAGAAATGGACAACAAATTCTTCTTTATCCCTGGTACATATAAGGCATCTGTAAGGCGGAGAATGGAGCCATCAATGGCTGTAAGCTGAATCTCCCCAATGCCACAAACTGGATATGAAGCATTGTTGGCACACTGAACAGTTTTGCCAACAGGGGCAGGGCCAACATGACTAAACAAATCCCTGCGAGATGTTATATGCTTTGAAGCACCACTATCAAAATACCAAGTACATGCATGCTCTGTCAAACTGAGTGCCTGTGAAGACCAAGAGGCATCATAGCTGCATGTATAAAAACAGTAATCCATGTCCTCAACAAAAGAAGCAGTCTCTGGAGGAGCTTTAGAAGTATCATTAACTGACATCCCAGCTTCCTTTGCCTTCTCTTTGGCAATCCTCTTCCTACATTCCGTGATGTAGTGACCTGGCTTCTTACAGTAATGACATTTGCCCTTCTTCTTGGGCTGTCCATCACCTTTCTTGGTATCCTGTGAAGAACCACCATCACCTGAGTTTTGATTTGCACTCTTTGGATGAGTTTTTCCTTTCCCCTTTTGACCTGTAGTAAATGCTTGTTCAGCATTTGTGTTCATATTCATATTCTTCCTCATTTGCTCCTCTTGTAGTAAGAGAGCAACAAGTTCCTGATACTTGAGGGGTTCAACAGCATTCCTCATGCTGAGGTTCAAAGAGGTATGGAAAGCCAAGTAAGATCTTGGCAAAGAGTGCAAGATGGTGGACACAAGCTGTGTCTCAGGAATAATCTCATCCACATTGATGAGTTGCTCTCTCAAATCCTGCAGCTTGTTTAAGTGGCTAGACATATCATCTCCTTCATTCATCTTCTGATTTTCCAGCTCTCTTTTCAAAAATGAGATCCTAGCCTCATTACGAGCAGCATACATCTGCTCCAAAGTCACCCATGCATTCTGTGAAGAGCCAGCTGAACGAATATGAGGTATAATGGACCTCTGAACTGACAATGCAATGAGTGACAAAGCTTGTGCATCCCTGGCATCCCATGTCTTTTGAGCATTTGTTCTCTGAACAGGCAATGGCTGTCCTGGAGCCTGTACCTGTTGTCCTCGTCCACGAGCACCCCCTTGGGGAGGAGTCTCTGGAGCCAATGGACCTGGACGTGGTTCATCACCACTAACAAAATCCCAAAGACCTTTTGCCACAAGCACATTTTTCAGCATAAAACTCCACAAGGAGTAGTTCGTGCCATCCAATTTGTCTTCCTTAGACAAATATGTGAATACATCACTTTGCTGTTGATTTGCCATTATGCTTTACGCACAATGTTGTACCTGTTTACCAAAAAACCCAATAGCAAAAAAACCCTGATAACAACTGTACTCCACTGAATACAGTTCACGCAAATCTGCCTGCACTCTCAATCCTCTGAATGTGCAGCTCAATGCACCAATGACTGAGTAGAGCAGCAAATGGCGTACACAATGCCAAAATGCCCCAAAAATGCCCAAATTTGCTGCACCCAAACTGTGCAAAAAACCTGTATAGTTCTTTGCTAGAAAATCTGCCTGTTGTGCCTGTATATTTTTCACAGAGAAAATAAAAATGCCCAAAAACTGAATTTTAATGCTTACCACCGAATGACTGTGTAGGTTGTGTTATTTCTGCAGGTACTGTTGACTGTACTATGCTTGTACAGTCTACTGGTTCTGTACGGAAGCCAGGTACGAAAGCAAACAGACGTATCTCTGTAGGTACAGTCGCCAGGTACGCAGCACTGAATGCTGCACTGAAGGTACAGTCGCCAGATACAGAAAGTGTGAGCAGGTACACGTCAGGATGGCTGCGCTTGACTGTACGGGCAGGTACAGTCACTGAAGGCAATGCAGGCGGCGCACAGATGTACGGGCTGAAGGCCGACTGAAGGCGACCAGGCACGGGCAGGTGGCGCAGACTGGCTGGTACACGAGCGCAGAGTTTGTAGGCGGCGTGCTGAACCCGACTGAAGGCGACGTGCAGGAGTTGTAGGCGGCGTACTGTACCCGACTGAAGGCTACTTGCAGTAGTTGTAGGCGGCGTACTGTACCCGACTGATGGCGACGTGCAGTACTGAATGTACGGGCAGCTAGCGCACACTTACAGCTGAAGACGGCGCTGGCTGGGTGTACGGGCTGGAGATGCTGAAGCCGGCGCCTGACAAGGTATATTGAAGCTGGCGCAGACAAGGTGTACGTATGCTGTACGGGCAGCAGCAATGCAGAGCTTCAATGCTCTGATACCAATTGAAGACACTCAAGGGTTAGGGTTAGGGTTTACACAGGTTCAAGCAAGCAAGCGTGGAAACCAAGATGAGAGAACACGACTGTTGTATGCTTCAATGATAGAAAAAATCAAGTACAATAGCCACATGATAGTGACCCTAAAGGATAAGTGTTCACATGTCCGGCCATAAATGTGCCGGGTGGACCAAAACACTTATAAACTGCATATAAGTGAAACTGAACTAAACTGGGGGAAAAAACCTCCACTAACTGAAGTAAAAAGTGCCCCAGTAACCTACTGATGATCACTAGCACTCCTCTGGGTGCATACACAGCATAAAACCCAACAGCATGCACTGTGTTGTTGTATGCAAATTCCACAAGCGGTAAGTACTTCTCCCAAGAAGACTTTTGATCCGCCACATAACATTTCAAGAGATCCAACACGACTGAATTTGTAGCCTCACTTTGCCCATCCGTTTGAGGGTGATAAGCTGATGAGAAGTCCAATTTGGTGCCCATATTATCAAATAAGGCCCGCCAAAAGAGACTTGTAGTCCTGGGATCTCTGTCCCCCACAATGGACTTCGGCATTCCATGATGTTTGAACACTTGTGCAAGATATATTTTAACCATATGCTCAGCTTTGATGGTCTTTTTGACCGGCAAGAAATGAGCTTGCTTGCTAAACCTGTCCACAATTGTCCAAATTGCATCATTACCCTGTTGGGTACGTGGCAAGTCCATAATGAAATCCATTGTAATACTTTTCCATGGCTGCGTGGGAATAGGCAATGGCTGAAGCAAACCTGGTGCCTTTTGCCTATCAAATTTGACCTTTTGACAGATGATACATGCACGTACATGTGCCTCTATGTCCTTCCGCATACCTGGCCAAAAGAAATGCCGCTCAATCATGTGCGTAGGAGGCATTATGCCTCTATGACCAGCATATGGAGGAGCATGGCACTCATCCAAAACCTTTTGCCTCATATCAGACACCACACATAGGCAATTATCTTTCATGAGATAACCCTCTTTGATCACATATGAGGCATGTGCATGACCAGCCATCAAATCAGCCCAAATAGTGGCAAAATCAGCATCCGTATGATACAAATCACGCATGGTAGACAAGTCCCCATGAGAGGCAACCGAGATAGCTGCTACATACGGCTTTCGTGACAATGCATCGGCCACTACATTCTTCTTTCCCGGGGTGTGCAAGATCTGAAAATGAAACAAACATAAAGAGGAAATTGGCCATCCTCATATGCTTCTCTGATAACTTAGTTTGAGTAAGAAAATACCTCAAACTCTGGTGATCTGTCTTCACAGTGAAATCAGTCCCAAGAAGATAGTGTTTCCATATAGTAAGTGCATGAATTACAGCCAAGAGCTCTTTCTCATATATGCCAAGAGATAGCTCCGCATCATGCAACCTACGGCTGTCATAAGCCACGGCGTGTCCCTCTTGATTAAGGACAGCTCCTATGCAATTTCCAGATGCATCACATTCCACACAAAAAGGCTTTTGCAAATCCGGAACGATCAACACTGGACCATGAGTAGTTGCATCTTTCAATTTGAGGAATGCATCTCTCTCTACATTAGTCCATTTGAACACGGCCTTCTTCTTTGTCAAATCATGCAAAGGAGAAGCAATCCATGCAAAGTGCCGAATGAACCTGCGGTAGTAAGAGCATAATCCAAGAAAACTACGGATCTCATATACCGAACTCAATTCGGGCCAATTTCGAATTGCATCAATCTTTGCAGGATCCATCCGCACTCCATCTTAGGACACAATATGCCCAAGATAATGTATCTCTGACAAGAAGAACTCACTCTTCTTTGTATTTATGAAGAGTTTATGCTTATGGAGCTCTTCAAAAACAATAGCCAAATGAACTTTATGCTCTTCTTCGGTCTTCGCGAAGACTAGGATGTCATCAAAGAAGACACCTGTAAATTTCCTGTACCCACGGAATATGCGATCCATCATTCTATTGAATGTAGCCTGTTGGGGTAAAGGCATTATGCCCACCCTTATAGTGTGTACAAGCCCATAAGTTACAGTACATAGTACACTTAGTACTTTTAATGTACTAAGTGCACTATGTGTACTAGTGCAATATACATGTGTGATAGGGGAGTCACACACTCATCTTGATGAGTTGACTTATCCCCACAACTCTCTCTCTCTCTCTCCCTTTTCTCTCTGTGTATGTCTCCCACATGAACTCTAACCCTAACTCTCTCTCCCATTCAACTGGTATCAGAGCTATGGTCATTCCTCCCGTCTCTCCTCTTTTTCTCTGCCGATTGCTGCCATCGCCGCCCTATGAAGTATTGCACCGGTGAAGAACAGCATGCTTCCATCGCTGTTGACGATATCCCAGCATGCTCTGCATGTAGAAGGACACCCGACCTGCAGCAGCAGCGCTTTGATTCACAGAGTTTAAAAGGTCACTCAGAGAGTGCCGAAGCGGGGCGTCCAGAAGCGGAGAGAGGTGGCAGCTCGGGCACGGAGAGGGGCAAGGCAGAGGAAGAAGAAGGCCAGCAGAAGTCCATCCAAACCCGCAGGCCGGAAAAGACATGGACAACACAAGCACGAAGATCGTCGTTGGCTACGCGCTCACGTCCAGTCGGCTGCAACGCCTACGTGGTGGTGGTCTGCGTAAGTAGGCGAAGGCGACACGCCTACGTGGTGGGTGGCATAGCGGGCTTCTGGGGAGCGCTCGTAGAAGGCTGCCCAAGTTGCCTAGCACAGTTAACCTACAGCCAATAAGCGCACAGCCAGGCGTCTACACGCTTAGCGCGAAGGGAAAGCAGCGAGCGAACACAGGCGTAGAGGAGGACTCCGTCGCCTGTCAGCTTGACTCCAACGTAGCCGGCACAAAAAACTCAATCGCACGCTGGACAGAAACTAGTTCAATCGCACGCTGTTTTGGCTTCCACCACAGACTGTATGTAGGCTGGAGAAGTGTTCGTCTTTCATCTTTACAGACAAGCACCTGGATCATATTGCCCACCTGCACAGCAGCAAATATGAAGCTCTCCCCTCTTTCCTGCAACAAAAATCAAAAAATTACCTGAGGTACTCGTTTCAATTTTTTGGAATTTGCATGTCCAATTTGCAATTGAGCAGGTAGAATCATCAATTTAGCAGGTCAGGTGCCGAATTGCTCAATTTTTGAGCAAAATTGGCAAAATTGGGTGACATTGGTCACAATCAGGATCAATTTGCAGAAAATTGGATGTCGAAATTTGGGGCTTTTGATGTATTTGTGCAATTAAGCATTCATACATGCTGTATGATGTGAGAAATCGCACATTCGGGCAAAATTGCAGCAAATTGCAGTGCAAATCAAGGGGCTTTTGTGCCGATTGGATTGATTTGCATGCAGGCAATCGCATTTGATGCTTTGGGCAATGTGTTGATGCCTGTCAAGCACTCAATGTGCCTGTAAATCAAGGGGCTTTCATGTATTGGATGTATATGTGGCCAGGGGGAAGCTCCGTGAAGACTTTGGATGCCTTCATGTGCGTCAATGTACCATGTATGATCAGCAATTGAACTTAAATCAAGGGGCTTTTCAAGATTTTATGCTTGTTAAGCTTGGCAAAGCAGCAGGCAAGACTTTTATGCCTTGAATCCTCAGAAATCAGCTTGCAGTCAAGGGGCTTTTGCCCAATTTCTGTTCGGGATTGTTGTATGCAGTGTTCGGGACTGTAAAAGTCTGATTTTCACTCATTTGGACAGCCAGGAGAGCATTTATTTCTTCTGTACCTGCTGGTACAGATTTGGCACAGCTTTGTGCAAGTTTTGGCATGGCTGTACACTGATTTGAGTGAGGAAAAGGTTCAATTTCAGCTGCTGTACTTGCCGGTACAGGTTTGGTACATCATTGGTGAGCACTTAGTACTGCTGTACAGTACTTTGGAAGGGCAACAGAGCACATTTAAGGTGCTGTCCTAAATCTGCAGCAACCAGATTTTGGTGATTTCATCACATAAAGTGGGAGAAAAGTTGCATTCGTGCTTCCGCAGTGGGAGATAAAGCTTGGGAGAACAACTGTGAGCACTTTGTGTGCTTTTGGTGCAGTGTTTGCACATTTTGGAGGGAGTCAGGCATTGACAAGTTGCATATTGCTATGGCAACCACAGGTGAGAGCTCTTCATTGCTTCACATCAAGAAGCTTGAAGGCTCACATAACTATGATATTTGGCAAACCCAGTGCTATAATGTGTTGCTCCAGAAGAAGCAGCACAAGCCTATCAAAGAAAGGGGTGTAAAGCCCGCTTCTCTTACTGCTGAAGAGTGGGAAGATATGGATGAGCTGGCAAGATCCACTATCATGTTGTCTGTGTCAGACTCTTTACTTTTCAACATTCGTGAAGAGAAGACAGCTTGGGGAATGTGGCAAAGATTGCAGGACTTGTATGCCCAGCAAAGTGCCTCAAGCAAAGTGTATTGGTTGAAGAAACTCAGAGGTCTTCAGATGAAGGAAGGGGCGTCTATGGCAGCCCACTTAAATGAGTTTAATGGTATTGTCAGCCACGTTATAAATCAAAAGTTGGCAATGGACGATGAGTTTAAAGCCACTTTTCTCTTATGCACTTTGCCAGAGAGTTGGGACACATTCAGGACAGCCACTAGCAATTCGAATGCTATGCTGTCATATGCAGATGTTGAGGGTGCTCTTCTTCAAGAAGAGATGAACAGGAAAAACAACTCTGTTGGAAAGTCCAATGCAATGAATGCACGTGGGAGATCCCAGCAAAGGGGTAAAAGCCAAGGAACGGGGAAGGAGCAAGTCCCGCTCCAAAAAGGACTTGGAATGCCATTATTGTGGCAAGAAGGGACACATCAAAAAGCAATGCTACAAATGGAAAAATGATCAAAAGGAAAAGGGAAAAGGCAAAGACAAAGACAAAGACAAAGATGAAGCCAAAGATGTAAAGCCAAAGGGCAAAAGTGGAGTCAAGATTGAAGAAATCAATGTGTCACATGCAGGTGACAGTGAGGATGAGGTCCTATTCACGTCTTCACTTGATGCCCATTCACTTCTTACAGGTGGTCATGGTATGCACTCATGGATCATTGATTCAGGTGCCTCCTTTCATGTCACAGGTTGCAGAGACTTGTTTGTCAAGTATACTGCTGGCAATGAAGGAGTGGTTTATTTGGGTGATAACCATGCATGCAAGATTCTTGGCAGAGGTGATGTGAGGCTTGTGTTTTCAGATGGCTCACAGCTTATGCTCCATGATGTCAAGCATGTGCCTAAGATCAAGAAGAATCTGCTTTCTACTGGACAACTTGATGATGCTGATTATGTTACCACATTTGGTCGTGGAAAGTGGAAAATTAGTAAGGGCTCACTGGTTGCTGCCAGAGGCTCTAAGGTGAACACTCTTTACTTTATGCATGCAGGTGTTTGTCACCATGCTAATGTAAATGCAACCGAGCTGCCGGAAATCTCTCTGTGGCATAGCCGGTTGAGACACATGAGTATCAAAGGAATGGAGCAATTGTCTCGTTTGGGTTACTTGCCTTCTCTAAAGTTTTCAAGTTTTCAGTTTTGTGAGCATTGTATATATGGTAGACAACTACAGTGCCCCCACAAGAAAGCTCTTGGACAGAAAGATGCTCAGTTAGAGCTTGTGCATACAGATGTATGTGAGATGCCTCAGCTTTCTTTGGGAGGGGCAAAATATTTTGTGTCTTTTATTGATGATGCCACACGCAAGGTGTGGGTCTATCCTCTTCGTTTGAAGAGTGATACATTCTCAGTGTTTCAGAAGTTTGTTGCTCATGTTGAGAATCAAACTGGCAAAACACTGAAGGCTTTGCGTTCCGACAATGGTGGAGAGTATATGTCCAAACAGTTTCAGGACTTTTGTGATGCTAAAGGCATCAAGAGGGAGCTCTCTACTCCTTATGATCCTCCACAAAACGGGACAGCAGAGAGGATGAACAGGACCATTCACGAGAAGGTCCGTTCTATGTTGTCACATGTTGCGTTACCTCATGGTTTTTGGGCTGAAGCTGTTATGACAGCCGTTCATCTTATAAACAGGTCACCTAACACGAGGCTTGGTGGGAAAGTGCCAGAAGAAGTATGGACAGGGAAGCCTCCGTCATACAAGCACTTGAGAGTGTTTGGTTGCGTTGCGTACGTGCACATACGCAGGGAAATGCGCACCAAACTTGATCCTAAGTCTCACAAATGCATATTCCTAGGATATGGTGACAGAGGTGAAATGGGGTATAGACTTTGGGATCCCGTGAATAGAAAGATTATACGCAGCAATGATGTCATTTTTGATGAAACATGCATGTATAAGGAGCCTGCAAGGCAACAGGAGCCTAGCAGAGTCATCTTTGATGATGATGGACATCATGGACAACAACAAAGGGCTATAAATCAACCATTACAGCAGCAAAACCAGCCCTTAAATGGTGCTGAAAATGGTCCAAATGGACAGCCAGAGATGGCAGAAGATATCCCTATGGATATACCACAGTTAGAGGAGATACCAGGCATGATTTTTCAGCCTTATGGCATGGATCTAGAATCCCAGCTCTCTCATTGGTTAGGCCAGTCTTTTTTTATTCACTCCTTAAGGGGCAAAATGGAGAGAGATAGTGGCAAGGCTGATATGGCCAAGATTCCGTATGCTTCAGCTTGTGGCAATCTCATGTATGCCATGGTTGCTACTAGGCCGGACATGCAGTGGGAGTGGTTTCTAGATACATGGACAGCCCACAGTCAGATAGTGGCAGGGCTGATATGGCCAAGATTCCGTATGCTTCAGCTTGTGGCAGTCTCATGTATGCCATGGTTGCTACTAGGCCGGACATTGCATTTGCAGTGGGAGTGGTTTCTAGATACATGGCCAACCCTGGCAAGAAGCATTGGGAAGCAGTGAAAGGTGTCATGAGATACCTGAAGGGCACACAGGATATGTGCATTTGTTTTGGCAAACAGGATGCATTAGTGCATGGTTACACGGATTCGGATTATGCCGGTCATCCAGATAACCGGAAGTCTACTACCGGTTATGTGTTTACATTCACAGGAGGTGCTGTGTCATGGATATCCAGGATGCAGAAGTGCACTGCCTTATCTACTACAGAGGCCGAGTATATTGCAGCCACAGAGGCTTGCAAGGAGGCATTATGGCTATCTCGGTTAGTGGTTGATTTGGGTTATATAGGAGATATTCCATTGTTGCATTGTGACAGTCTGAGTGCCATCCAGTTGGCAAAGAACCCTGTCTTTCATGCAAAGACGAAGCATGTGGATGTGAAGTATCACTTCATCAGAGAGGTGATAGAGAACAAGCAAATTCAGCTTGTTAAGATTCATACGAATGACAACCCGGCTGATCTGTTGACAAAGAGTTTGCCTCCAGAGCAATTTGCTCATTGCAGACACTTGATGGGCATTGGATGAGGCCAATTTCAGCCTTGATATGGCCTTGTATATTATCATGTACATGCTGATTTTTCTTTTCCTTCATTTAAGGGCACTTTGCCTTTAAGTGGGAGGTTGTTGGGGTAAAGGCATTATGCCCACCCTTATAGTGTATACAAGCCCATAAGTTATAGTACATAGTACACTTAGTACTTTTAATGTACTAAGTGCACTATGTGTACTGGTGCAATATACATGTGTGATAGGGGAGTCACACACTCATCTTGATGAGTTGACTTATCCCCACAACTCTCTCTCTCTCTCTCCCTTTTCTCTCTGTGTATGTCTCCCACATGAACTCTAACCCTAACTCTCTCTCCCATTCATAGCCGAGGCATTTGTAAGACCAAAAGGCATAACAAGATACTCATAAAGCCCAAATGCTGTCCTGAAAGCAGTTTTGTGTACATCCTCAGGCACTACACGCACTTGATGATATCCACTCTTGAGATCAATTCGGCTAAAGCATGCCGATCCATGCAACTTGTCAAGGATGTCATCTATGCGTGGAATCGGAAACCGATTCTTGATGGTAAGCTTATTCAAAGCTCTATAATCCACACACATACGAAAGGATCCATCCTTCTTTTGAACCAAGAGGACGGGTGAACAATATGGGGAAGAGCTTGACTAAGCCAAACCCTTCTCAAGAAGCTCATTTACTTGCTTCATGATCTCCTCTTTTTGGGATGCACTTACACGATAGGCTAGCCTATTAGGTGGTGAGCTACCCGGCACAAGATCACCGCGACGATCTTCCGATCGTACAGGTGGTAACTCATCAGCAAAACAATCATTGTGCTCTTGCAAAAATTTCAGCCTATCATTACAAGAGTGTCTACATGTACATCATTTTCCTCAATAGGATCTCGTACAAAAATCAAGTATGCAAAAATACTCTTTTTCATTACTTTAATAATTTGTACATGAGATACAAGGGGAATGGTATCACCCTCTTCACCAGCATCAATTACATGTTCTCGGTCTTTATGCATGAAGGTGATCCTGTTCGTCTTGTAAGCCTTGCACAGATCAATACGTGTATGCCAAGGCTTTCCAAGCAATACATCACAGCCATTCAAAGGCGCCACAAGGAAATCCTCATGATCCACATAGCCTTGAATGTGTATGCGCAACTTGCCAAAAATAGGCATGACCTGCACTTTTCTACCAACAAAGACAGCCCCTGCTTCAATTTGAGGACCCATGTCCTCCACTTCAATACCCAAAGCAGCTGAAACCGGCCTCTGATAGAAACCAGAGTGCAGTAGACTAGCAGTCACCCGTCCACTTGTAGTCTAGATGTGAAAACAAAACAGATTGGAGCTAGAGTGCCCAAATCTGAAAACAAGGCGACACCTGTTGGCCCCAAAGCTTGGCGCCCCTTGCGGTATTTCTTTATTCAATTAAAATAATATGAATGGCTGAGTACAACAAAAATCAGCCAAGAGATTACACCTGTATGTCCAATCTGACGGCCCACAAATCCTTCTTAGCACAGAGGATCTATGCACACAGATCTGTGTCTCCAAATAACACACAGTGCCTCCCTCTGATCAGCCAAGACCACTAAGCAGGGCAGCCATGAGCATACATCTGGCATAACTCAAGTGCATGATACATCATCTCAGCTCATACATACATATGCTGTCCAAACTCTGTCTCAACCCTTGTCAATCTGCCATACCCCTCCTCTCACAAGGGGCCAGATAACTCATATCTGCAACAGACATCAAGCAGTAGAAAGAGAGATAGATGAACAGAAACGGAGCTTACCAAATTCAGCTCGTGAAACAGTACTGGAGGAAGCAACGGTACCAATCTGTACTTGTAGGCACTTGTATCAACAACCCTGCTTCACATTTGTGCATGTACTTGTCGGTACCCTCCTCCTTGTGTTCACCTCTATGCTGACTTTGAATGTACAGATTTGAAAAACAGCACTGTACTTGCTTGTACTTGACTATACTTGCTTGTACTTGACGGTACGGGCTGTTTCTGCAGAAAACCAGAAGTAGTCGCCTGCTGATTTGCTGCTGGTCGCCTGCGCCGTCTGCAACAATATTGCCCAGCACCTTGACTTGCTCCCGTACAGTGTACCTGCAGAAAGTACAGAGCTGTACTTGCAGTCGTACAGCCTGTACAGCCTGGATTCAGCAGTCGCAGGCGCCTATCTCTGTCCCACAGCTCTGCGCCTCTCTGTCCACAGCAATACCTGCAGTCGTACAGCACTGTACGGCTGCTGTACGGCCTGTTACAACACACAGCTCACAGAAAACAGCAACAAAACCAGTCTTCAGCAGCCGCCTAGAGTTTCCTCTGCTTTTCCACGCTTGTGTTCCCACTTTTGCTCCACGACTCCCAAAAGGGAAGAGAGAGAGAGAGGAGAGAGAAACACTCCAAAAGTGGAGTGGCCCTCCTCCGCAAAATAATCCCTAGGGCCCCAAGCTTTAAAAGTCCCTAGGGGCCACTAAGGCCTAGGGGCAAACTTTAATAAACATTAAAGTTTAATGTTCTAGTTCCCCCCCTTCACACCTAGGGATGTCCACACATCTTAAACTCTGTCCGGGCACCCCCCATGTGAATCATAAAATATCCTGACTCTGCAACCACCATGCCCACACTTGTACTGTTCCATTTTCACAGGGCCATGACATACCCCCCTCTTGAAAAATGGCAAGCGTCCTCGATTGCATTCTGGTGATGCATCAAAATATCCAAAGTGAAATATACAATATGGCAAGATCAGCGTCCCAATCTCTCTAAGCCATACACATGTATCGACATTCACTGCAAACCAATGGCATAGTGATAGTCCAAGTTGTATACCACTGTGAACTATACATATCCACAAAAATCTCATGTGACTAGTACACATATATCATAGAAGTCCCATAAACAGATGTACTGTCAGCCTCAGTACCTTCGGGTGAGATAAAAACTGCACCAAGCGACCCCTAGATGTCATCTGAGCCTGTCTGTATCAAGGGAGTGGAGGTGCTACCCCCCTCTTGAGCATCAGGTAGTGCTCCAGACCCATGCTCTGCTGAACCTGAATGAGCCACAATAAGAGTCGGCTCTAACTAAGGCATCGAGATAAAGCTGCAAAACCTGAGGTGAATCTGTTAAGTCACCTTCCTCCATCCACTTCGCATCCATCGGTGAATAGTTCTTGAACTTCACAAGATAGCGACGGGAAACTTTACCTCGTACCTTCCTTTCTTTATGTGCCAGTATCTGCTCTGGAATCAGAACCTCATCAAGTTCCTCAACTTCCGGCTGAGCCTCATCTGATACATCCTCAGGCACATCCCCACGGAAAGGTCTAAGAAGCCTCACGTGAAAAGCATTGTGAATCCTCCAGTGATCTGGTAACTTCAAACGATAGGTTACCTCACCAATCTTTTCCAAAACCTGAAAAGGCCCATAATATCGCATGCTCAACTTAGGGAATAAGCGCTCTTTACCCTTCATCTTCTTGAGTCTAGCCTTTTCAAAGCGCAAAAGAACCCAATCACCCAATGCAAACCGTAAATCACGTCTGTGACGGTCTGCGGCTTTCTTTTGCTTCTGTTGAGTTTTCTGGAGGGCCAACTTAACTCTCCGATAAGCTTCATCCAAGCTCTCCACATACTGATCAGCCTCAAAGATCTTATCCTTTGTATGCAAAATGGGTGGTACCTTCTTCCCTCCTCCTACAATCTCAAAAGGCGCCTTGCCTGTCGAGCTATGTACAGTGTTGTTATATGCAAACTCCACCAAAGGAAGATACTTTTCCCATTGTTGCTTGTGCTCTGACACATAACACTTGAGAAGGTCCAACACTGTAGAGTTAGCCTCTTCTGACTGACCCTCTGTCTGTGGATGAAATGACGATGAAAACTTGAGAGTTGTACCCATGTTGTCGAACAACCCTCTCCAAAACAAACTCGTCATCCGTGGATCACGGTCACTAATGATAGACGTAGGCAAGCCATGATACTTGAAGATGTTCGCCATGAACAACTTCACCATATGATCCACTTTAATTGTCTTCCGCACGGGAATGAAATGAGCCTGCTTACTGAACCTGCATATGATAGTCCAGATGCCATCATTTCCCGTTTGTGTCCGTGGAAGATCAAATACAAAATCCATGGCAATGCTCTCCCAAGGTCTATCCGGAATAGGTAAAGGCTGTAATAACCCTGGTGTCTTCTGACGGTCAAACTTTACCTTCTGACATGCGATGCATTGCCTCACAAAGGCATCAACATCTCTTCTCAAGGTTGGCCAATAAAAGAAAATCTCCACTGCTTTGACCGTGGCGTCAATACCTCTATGACCTGCATACGGTGGAGCATGACTTTCAATCATAACCTTGAGTCGCAATGGCCTGGTAACACAGTCTGCCATGCATCAATAAAAACCCATCTCTGAGAGTATAGTGCTCATGCCGCTGACCCTCAGACATCTGATCATACAACTTTTCAAAATCCTCATCATGGGCATACTGCTCTTTCATTTCATCAAGCTCATGATGATAAGCAAGTGAAACTGCAGAGACCTGTGGCTTGCGTGACAAAGCATCTGCCACTACATTCTTTTTGCCTTCCACATGCACAATCTGGAAGTGAAACATTGACAAAAAGTTTGCCCAACGCATATGCTTCTCTGAAAGCTTAGTCTGCGTGAGGAAATAACGCAAGGTCTGATGATCTGTCTGTACAGTAAAATCAGCCCCAAGCAAGTAGTGTTTCCAAGTAGAAAGAGCGTGAATTACAGCCAACATCTCTTTCTCATACACCTGTAAATGCTTCTCAGCATCTTGCAAAACTCTACTCTCATAGGCTATGACATGTCCCTCTTGCATGAGAACTCGAAATGCTACTTCCACATGCATCACACTCGACAACAAAAGCCTTTCAGAGGTCCGGTAACACCAATACTGGGTCCGAAGTAAGCTTTGCTTTGAGCTTTTTGAATGCTATAATTTCCCGATCAGCCCATCTAAACGGAGTTGCTTTCTTCGTCAAAGCATGAAGAGGCGAAGCAATTTCAGCAAAGTGCCATATGTACCGCCTGTAATAGGAACACAATCCTAAAAAACTGCTTACATCATGCACGGTCCTCAAAGCTGGCCAATTAAGTATTGCTTCTACCTTTGCTGGATCCATACGGACTCCATGACCAGACACAATATGTCCCAAGAAATGTATCTCCTGCAAGAAAAACTCACTCTTCTTGCCATTAACCACCAACCTATGGTTTCTGAGTTCTGCAAACACAATGGCCAAATGCCTTCTATGCTCTTCCTCAATTTGTGAATGCACAATCATGTCATCAAAGAATGTGCCCACAAACTCTCTATGAGGTCTGAAAATCCTGTCCATCATTCTGTTAAATGTGGCAGGCGCATTTGTCAAACCAAAGGACATAACCAAGAACTCATACAACCCAAACGTGGTTCGGAATGCTGTCTTATGCACATCCTCAGGTCTAATGCGTATCTGATGATACCCGCTTTTCAAGTCAATACGACTAAAGACTGTGGAGCCCTGTAAGCGGTCCAAGATGTCATCGATCCTCGGTATGGGGAATCGATTCTTGATGGTATTCTTGTTCAGCGCCCTGTAATCAATACACATGCGCCAAGAACCATCCTTCTTCTGCACTAAGAGCACAGGTGAGCAAAAGGGTGATGAGCTAGGCTGTATCAACCCTTTATTCAAAAGCTCTTGCACCTGACTCATAATCTCTTCCTGTTGGGCTGCACTAACACGGTACGGCGGTCTATTCGGTGGAGTACTACCAAGAATCAGATCTATGGCATGATCTTCTGGCCTCTCAGGAGGTAATTCTCCTGGCAATGACTCGGAAAAACAATCTTGAAACCCACTTAAGAAATCAGTCCTGTCCGTATCTAACATAGACAAATTAGACTTGGACTCATCATCCTGTGCATCCTTTACATAGATCAAGTACGCGGAAAGATGCTTTTTCATTACTGATGAAATCGCCGAAGCGGATACAATAGGAACAGATTCCCCTTTGAGTTTTACATCCAATACATGCTCTTTCCCTCTATGAGTCAGAGTAATTTTCCTATTGTAAGTATCCACCACCGCATGTACCTTGTGGCACCATGGCATCCCCAACAAAACATCACAGCCATCCAAAGGCATGATGAAGAACTCTTCGCTGTCCACATAACCCTGCATATGAAGCCGAAGCTTCCCGATGATAGGAGTAACGGGTTCTGCATACCCTGGACAAGCCATATTTGCCTCATGTAACGGCCCCATCTCCTCTGCGCAAATCCCCAATCGGCTAGCCAAATCTGGTGAAATGAAGTTGGCTCTAGCACCTGTGTCAAAGAAGATCAAAGCATTCTGATCTCTCACTTTGCCCCATGCCCTGCACAACTTTGTAGCTTCACCACCTAGCTGCTCCCCCACAAGATCAGGAACTAAGCCTGTAGAAGGCTTTGGTTTCTTTGGCTTGGGCTCTCCTTTATTGTCAGGGTCCTTTTGGGACTTTCTTTTGGGACAATTGAATGACATATGTCCCTCTTCAGTACAGTAAAAACACTTTTGAGCATCTCTCAAAGCCTGTCTTTCCTCAGAAGTCCTTTTGGGCATTGGCAACTTCTTATACTTTGTCTCTGTAGACCCTTTAGCATCACGAGAAGCATGCCCAAATTTTTCAGCTTTCTTGCTCAACTTCTTACTGCCTTTAAACCCAGATGAACCACCTGTGAGCATAGTTATCACGGTACGAAAATACGATACCGTACGGTACGATACCGTACGGGAATATTCGGTACGATATGAAATTTTGGGATACGGTACGATAAAATACGGTTTTTATTTTTTACACTTACAAGCTATGGAGCTTCAAGCTTGAATGTGAGGGAAGGTTGGGAGGGGAGGAGTCTACAGTGCTTGAGAAACCAGTACATGGATATGTGTCTCTCCCGGTTGGATCTCCCGATTGTCTCCAAAAAAGAACCTGGATGGGTAATGCAATACCAAAGGTCTCCCAGTGTAGCATTTATGACTAAGGGACCATCCTTGCACAAATACGAGGAGTGCATCTAGGGTGATAAGTTTAGGGACTCCTCTCTAGATCAAAATGGCCATGTCCAAATGTTCTCCCTTGTGCATAACTTGAGAATCTAATTGTCTAGCCTACCTATACCAGGGATCCCCAAGTGATGTAGCAAGATTCTCTCATCCTACCAATCAAGTGTACACTACCAGTCTACCTCGCCAGATTTTTTAGGTCTCTCCACAACCCCATATGGAATACTGAGTGGACACGAAAGTTGCGAAGTATTGCGAGCATTTGGGATCTTCGTAAAGCAGGGTTTCTATTTTTTTTTAGCATTTGGAATTTTTTTTTCAAGGAAAAAAAAATTAGGAAAAAAAAAAACCTAACTCGTACCGTATGATATCGTACGAATTCGTACGGTATCGTACCGTACGACTCGTACGTACGAACAGGTTCGTACGCGTACGAGAAACAACTATGCCTGTGAGTAACGCATTAGCTGTCATAGCATTTTCAATCATCTGTGACATGTTCGTTACTCTTGTCTTTATACAATAATCTCGTACCTCCTTGGGCAGCCCACAACAATACTTCTCTACCTACTCAAATAATGACACGGCACGGTAAGAAGTCACTGGGAGTAAAGCTTCCCAAAACTTCTTGTTATAATCCTCCAAACTATCACACTTTGAAGCATCCAATTTGTGCCATGCGGTCATAACATCCACCTCAAATGTAGATGTGAGCCATACGGAAGAGAAAACCTGTTTGAATTGGACCCATGTGGTGGGTGCTATGTCCTGCAAAAGAAGAGTAGACCACCACTGCAAAGCATTGCCCTTGAGAAAAGTGGCAGCTTTCCTCACCTTAGAGGACTCTGTGTAATTCCCACCAGAAAAAGCAGCATCAAACTGCTGTAAAAAGGTAAGTGCTTTGAGTTTATCCTTGGCCCCACTGAATGTGTCAAACTTCACTGCAGCTCCCCCTTCCTTGTAATCCTTCGCCTTTCCCATAGGCGTTAGATTATCATATGGAAGTGGTTTCGTAAGATTGCTGCCCTCTGTGCGGGGCTCTGTGCGAGATCTCATAAATTCAGCAAATCTCTCACTCTGTGTGAGCTGCATAAAAGTATCCATAACACTAGCCAAGCACATCTTCTGGTTGTGTTACATCCTCATAGGGCTCAACATCTGCAGCCTGTTCTCCTGCAAAAATATCCTCAAATACATCTCTTTCAGGAGAAGTCTCTTGCTCTTCTTCTTCATGATAGAAGTACTCATCCTCTGTATCAGACATGTTTGCTGAATTTTCAGCAATGGCTTTCTTCAAAGCAACCACGAGCTCACTCCCTTCAGAAAGTTGATGATTGTTCCCGGCAACGGAACCTTGAAACTGGCCTCTGATAGAGACCAGAGTGCGGTAGACTAGCAGTCACCCGTCCACTTATAGTCTAGATGTGAAAACAAAACAGATTGGAGCTAGAGTGCCCAAATCTGAAAACAAGGCGACACCTGTTGGTCCCAAAGCTTGGCGCCCCTTCCGGTATTTCTTTATTCAATTAAAATAATATAAATGGCTGAGTACAACAAAAATCAGCCATTCATATTAAAATAATATGAATGGCTGAGTACAACAAAAATCAACCTTGAAACCGGCCTCTGATAGAAACCAGAGTGCGGTAGACTAGCAGTCACCCGTCCACTTGTAGTCTAGATGTGAAAACAAAACAGATTGGAGCTAGAGTGCCCAAATCTGAAAACAAGGCGACACCTGTTGGTCCCAAAGCTTGGCGCCCCTTGCGGTATTTCTTTATTCAATTAAAATAATATGAATGGCTGAGTACAACAAAAATCAGCCAAGAGATTACACCTGTATGTCCAATCTGACGGCCCACAAATCCTTCTTAGCACAGAGGATCTATGCACACAGATCTGTGTCTCCAAATAACACAATGTGCCTCCCTCTGATCAGCCAAGACCACTAAGCAGGGCAGCCATGAGCATACATCTGGCATAACTCAAGTGCATGATACATCATCTCAGCTCATACATACATATGCTGTCCAAACTCTGTCTCAACCCTTGTCAATCTGCCATACCCCTCCTCTCACAAGGGGCCCCTCTGCTAAACTTGATGACGGGAATCCAACCTGCTCTTGGATGACTGTCATCATCCCAATCCTTTTCCCGAAGTCCCTTTGTCATCCATCCATCCCTCGCAACCCTTTTTCTCTGAAAGCCCGGCCTGTTCTCCAAACCACTCTGTCTCAGACGAAGATCTATGCATCTGTTCCATCTAGTCCACAATCCATTCCTGCCCTGACTCTAAACACCGTCTTGGTCTTCATTCCTGAGAAATGAGTCTGTCACTCTCACATCACCCTTGGAGGATAAACCTCCCTTGGGACCGTTGCCCGAGAACCTATCTAGCTCATAGGACTGCCATCCCCTCTGGCTTTGTGGAACACCACCAACAAACCTCCTGGGAGCTCTTCCCGATTCTGTGTTCCTTGCCTTGGGCTTCGTATCCATGTACTTTCCTGTACCTTGGACCTATACACCATCATATGGGACTGAATCAGTGTTTAGCTTTGCTGAGCCTGATGCTCTGATACCAATGTAACACGCGGAAGCTCTGGGAGTCTTCTTTCAGCCCTAAACACTCCTGGCAACATGCTGATGCAGAACGCAGATATAGAGAGAGAGGGGAGAGAGAGAGAGAGAGATGTGCTGGAAATTCAGTATATTGCTATAGTACAAAAAGGTACTCTTACACACAACCCTAGGCTGCCTTGAATAAAATATGATTAACACCCAAAACTGTCCCCCTATGGGACTCCTAGTGACCCAAACCCCTAGAGGGTTGAATGGCTAGAACAATGAGCATGAGTGCCTATTTATAGGCCTTGGATCCCTTGGAGGGCTGGCCGACCATCAGCCAGCAGCCTTGGCATAAATACAAAAACGCAAGCCCCTTCATCAGCCGCCTTGTCTTTCTTGATGCGCTCCAGCCCCTTGTCTCTCTGGAAACAGCCGACAGCATCCTCCTCCATGATCCCCATGCCCTGCTCCAAGTCCACCACAGATTCTGCACTTGAGGCTCCTAAATTCTGGTTCTACTCTTCTTTTACCAGCTACCCCCTTCTGGATTAGCCGTAAGAAAGTACATGGCATTGATCATGCACATGACAAGAAGTCGTGCCTGTGAGACATGCAATGTAAGCTGCAGAAGTGATACTCATCAATGGAGGATCCAATGAGGAAAAATCAGCAATGGTAGGGCTGATATAAGTAAAAATTCAGCAATGGGAAAAGCTGAAAATGGGGAGAGAAAGTGGGGGCTCGAGGCAGGCATCAGCCAATGCTATGAGAGGATAGGTAAACTCTCAACGATGCCATGATCTCCAGTAGACATCACATGAGAGAAAGCGTCTAGCATAGACCAGCATAAGGGTCAACAAGCGTAAGTGACCATGAGGCATCACCAACTGCATGTGGGCAAGTAGAATCCCCCCCTAAAATGCATCTGCCAGACAATGCATACCATGGAGTATAGACTATAAAGCATAGTCATCAAAAGCAATGGCATCAGAAGACATCTTTGCAGGCAATGAAGATGTAAGTGTCAAGGCTGACACGTGTGTAGCCAAATTGGCCTGATTTGAACCTGTGGAAGAAGATGCCAGCTTCTTCTTTTTTTCACTCTCAATACGCTTCCCGCATCCCGCATTCCTCTATGGTGTGCCCTGCTTTCCTGCAATAGTTACAGCGCTTTTTCTTTTCAGGCTTGTCCTCTGTCTTGGGAGGATTCGATGGGCTAGGTTTAGGCCCAAATCTATTCCCACGAAAAGGAGCAGCCATTGCAAACTCAGCAGACATCATGTTATTCCTGTTGGAACGAGATTACTCTTCACTGCGCAAGAGAGTCACAAGGTTGTCAAAAGTGACCGCATTAGGTGCATTGCCAACCAACAACTGCAAAGTGGTGCCAAATGTCTGATAAGAGTCAGGCAAGTTGCGCAAAACTATCTGAACAAGATAGCTATCTATCAAGACCTCATCAATGTTAATGAGCTGCTCTCGTAGGTCCTTCACATGCCTAAGGTACTGATCGATAGAGTCACCTTCAAGCATGTGGTCAGTCTCAAGCTTGCCTCGAAGGTAAGCTACACGAGCCTCATTGCAACCTGAATACAACGCCGCCAATCTATCCCAAGCACCCTTTGCAGTGGTGCAAGAACGAATGCCTGCGGCACGAGAGAGCAATCAATGCATGGGCCTGAGCATCCCAAGTACGATGCTGTTGAGTAGGAGGCAGACGAGGAGGTGGACCTGCAAGAGGATGAGCGGAAATCACTTCACCTTCCGCTGGAGCAGGTGCAAGAGGACGCTCCTCAGTGCCATCCACATACAACCATACATTTTTGGCAACCAAAACATGACGCATTATATAAGCCCACATAGGGTAGTTGTCCCCATTGAGCTTGTCCTCTTGAGATAGGATTCCAAAGAGGTCATTATTACTGTTGGCCATGTTAGCACAGCAAATCTGTCACAAGTCACCACGAGTATGCAATGCCCAACAAAACTGTAAGAATGCGGGAGATAAATAGCAGGATAACCAATGGACTGAAAGGGAACTCCTTCACCATGAGAAATACATATGCATGTCCCAAATCTGCAAGTGTACTGCACGATGATGCAAATCTATCAAAGTGTCCACAATGGCATCCATATACTGCAACAAACCACAAATGTATACATGTGCCGTGAAAAACACAATCAGCTGACACCTGTAAGAGCTGCAAGTGCTCAAATCCTGGCAAATCAAATGTAAATTGGTCGAATGCTCCAAAAATGGGCTCAATGTAGAAAAGCCCTAATTTTTAGGCAACCAATTAGACCAAATCTGAACCGGATCTTCACCTGTAAATCTGCTAATGCGTTTGTCACCTGTGCTGCAATGCCCAAAAATTGGGGGAAATGCCCCAATGCCAACCAAATGTGCCCGTAATACCCAAAAAATTGGGAAAAATGCCCCAATGCCAACCAAATGTGCCTGTAATACCCAAAATTGCCTGCAAATAGTGCCAATTTCTGCAAAATCAAGTGAATTTCTGGAAAATTGAGTCAATTTATGCAAAATCCCCAAATTTCTAGTGCAATTATGCACCAAATCTGTTGAAATCAATGCCAATGTGTGTCAATGTTGCAATTGCAGGCTCAATGGTGAAAAGCCCTAATTTTTAACAGGCAAAATGTGCAATTTAAGGTCAAAAAATTGCAAATCCCTCAAACATTGCCAATTTTGGGTAGATCTGAAGGTGAATCTGAAGTTGCTTTGGGCAGTGCAGAGCAAGTACAGTCGTGCAGTCGTACAGCGGTATAGGACGGCGACGGCGACGGCGACGGCAACGCAAGCGGCAGCTACCCGTGAGGGCGACGACAGAGGTGGCGGCGCTCAAGCCGGTAGGCACAGGCGGCGGCGATGGCATCGAGGCCGGTGCAGACAGTTGCTGTTGCAGGTGGCGCAGGGCGCCCAGATCTGAGGCGCAAGGCGGCGCAGAGGACGGGCGGCGCCAGATCTGGAGCGACACAAGCAACGCGAAGCAAATCAGGGCAACGCGAAGCAGATCTAGGGCGGCCAAGCAGCCCGAAGTAGATCTGGGGCGGCTGGGCGTCACAAAGCAGATCAGGACCGATGACAACGGTGGCGGTGTGGTGTAGCTGAGGGCGGCGGCAAGGCGGTACAGTACAACGTACGGACAAAGCAACGGCGACATGCAAAGGCAGCTGAGGGCGGCGCCAGGGTGGCTGCAGGGCAGCTGAAGGCAAAACCCTAACCCTAACCTAATGCAGCAAAACCCTAATGCCTTGATGTGTGCAATAGGCTCAAGCTCTGAAGGGCAGCAAGGAGCAAACCCTAATGCTAATGCTAACCCTAACCAAGCTCTGATACCAATGTTGGGTAGGAGGGAAGCTAGCCTGCACACACACACACACACACACACACACACAACCTCAAGCACAGAGAAACGTGAGTGCTGGAAAAGATGTACTCAATAATGATATGAAATGAAAGTACAAGTGAGTACTAAAAGGCCTAGGGCAAAGCGCCCAACACACATAAGTGTGTTCACACGGGGAAAAAACCTGTGTCCAGTCACACGGAAAAAGTGCCCGTGAGTAAGCTGGGTTCACACCTGAACTAACCGAGAGTGGACATGACCAACAGAATGGTCATCTAGTAGCTTACATGTCTCGTAAGTTACTGCTCGCGGAAAAGAATTACTCAATCTACGATCGAGAACTCCTCGCAGTTATTCACGCCCTGAAACATTGGAATCATTTTCTCTATGTCCGTGAATTTGAGATTCACACTTACCATCATGCATTACACTGGATTTAGACAATGCCAAGTGCACAGTAGAGTGACCGACAACATTGCTAGTCTCAAATTTTTCAGTATTTTGGTGGTATGATCGATTACCTTCCACGAAAGGCCAATCGAGTGGCCGATGCTTTGAGCAAAAGGGGACAAAAGATGTTGATTCAGACCACTAGACTCGACCTCGCTGATACAAGACTAGATGACATGAAGCACACGTACGTGGAATTCAGTACACAGTGGGAACAGGCATTGGATGCCACAAGACCATGCCACTTTTTGATACACGATGGTTGGCTTTTCTACAAAGGCCGACTTTGTGTCATGAAGTCGTTCAGGGCAGCTCTTCTCCATGATGCCACCATTGGTGGTCACCGGGCATGAATTCGACTTTGGAGAAGTTAGAAAAGCAATATTATTGGCCAAGAATGAGGCGAGATGTGTTTGCACATGTGCAACACTGTGACATTTGTCAAAAAGTGAAAGCTCCTCGTGGGAAGAAGATAAGGTTGCTACAGCTTTTACCAATTCCTAAGGAACCTTTCCAAGATATATCGATGGACTTTGTCACGAATCTACCTCCCAGTCCGGATAAGCGTAATACTCAGTGCATAACTATTGTTGATAGATTTAGCAAATTTGTTATGCTTATCCCATGCAGGGTCAATGTGACCGCCAAAGAGGTTACCCATTTGTTCATTCAGCATTGATATCCAATTGGCGGGATTCCTAAGACCATAGTGTCAGACTGCGATGCCAAGTTTACCAGTCATTTTTGGAGGGCATTGTTTGATAACTTTGGTACTAAATTGAAGTTTTCTAGTGCATTTCACCCACAGACTCATGACCAGACAAAAATCTACAACCAGTTGGCCTTTGATGTGCTGAAGCGTTATGTCCACGATCAGCAAGGTAAGTGGAAATCATATTTGCCTTTAGTTCAAGCTGTTTTGAATGATTCCATTTCTTCAGCTATTGGCAAGACTCCATATGAAGCAGCGTTTGGAAGACCATTCCAGTCACTATTGACCAAAACCTGGTCTTCAGTACCTGAAGCGAACAGAATGACAGAGTCTTACCAAGAGATTTTGGAGTCAGTGAAAGACAAGCTGGCTAAAGCACAGGAGGCCTACAATCGACAGGCCAACAAAGATCGAAGAAATGTGAAGTTTTCAGAAGGAGATTCGGTTTATCTTCGGATCATGAAGCAAAGACTGAAACAAATGGACAAGCGATGTCCAGAGTTATCGTTCGGGAGCTTCGGACCTTTTTCTATCCAGAGAAAGATCAACGAGGTTTCAATGAAGTTGAAGCTACCTCCGAGCTGGACTATGCACGATGTGTTTCATGTCAGTTGGCGAAAACCGTATGCAGGTCCAATCTCTTCAAAAGTGAAAGATGAAGCCGAACTAGATATAGTTGACGAAGCTGAGGTGATGGTTCCAAAACAGATCCTTTTGCATCGCTTCAAGCATGGCTCACGCCGAAGACAAAGATAGTTCCTCATGAAGTTTCAAGACCGAGGGACCCACGAAGCGGTATGGCTTGACAAAGAGTTTTTCGACGACTATTAGGCTTTATCGAAGACTATGCAGCTTCCGTCAAGTTAAGCAGAAGGGGATGTCACGTGCATCCTGCACTTGGATGCCACGTCGACATATCTAAACAAGAAGGTGCAGGACCTGCAGTGGAAACTAGTCCCATGTGAGCACAAACCAGGACGAGTCAGCCAAGGTTCCACACTATGCATCCGAGGTCAGGTGTGCATTGTCTTGCACATGGAGCACTGCCAGTCCGTACTGTAAGTCTCCCTTAGGAATGATGTCAAGTGATCTGAGTATCTCGTCTGCGAGACATTTGTAGATGCATGTAGAGAAGGGGTCAGCCCACAGGGCTACCCCAGAGAAGAGCCTAGGGCTCTTGCTCCGGGCATGGGGGAGGTGTAGAACCACCCCCAAGGAACCAGGAGGACCCCAGGCTATGCCCACCAGCCTTGGCTTGGGCTAGGAGAGCCATCAGCCAGCCCTAGGGGCTTTGGCCAGACAGCCGATAGGCCCCACGTCCTAGACAGCCTGTCGGCCAGGTGTGGGGCAGCCCACCTGGCCCATAGATGCATGTAGAGAAGGGGTCAGCCCATAGGCCTACCCCAAAGTAGAGCCTAAGGCTCTTGCTGCGGGCATGGGGGAGGTGTAGAACCACCCCCAAGGGGCCAGGAGGGCCCCAGGCTGTGCCCATCAGCCTTGGCTTGGACTAGGAGAGCCATCGGCCAGCCCTAGGGGCTCTGGCCAAACAACCAATAGGCCCCAGGTCCTAGACAGCCTGTCGGCCAGGTGTGGGGCAGCCCACACAGCCAGCACATGGGCTGTCTAACAGCCCAGCATGTGTGCTTGGGGTGGCCAGCCATTACATGGTGTGAAACGTTGGGTTTTAATTGCATTTAATGCTATTTTAGCTGGTCGTGGAGAATATGCTACAGGCCGACTTCAGGAAGCTGACCAACCGGAAGCATGAGAGGGTATAAAAGGGAAGTGACCTCTCAGCTTGCAGGTTGTGTGAGGCTGAGGTAAGATTACACTGCAAATTTCTTTGTACACGGCTTATTGCAGGTTACATGAGGTTGCATTTTTTTTGGCAAGTAAGAGGAAAGAGGTCGCGAGTATGAATCCTTTTTTTTTTAATTGTTGTTTTTTTTCCCAAAAACATTTTGGAAAATTATTTTCGCACAAATTGTGTGCATGAATGGCACCACAGCAACAACCGGCTACATTGAAAATCAGCCGGCTGGGACCAGGGTACAGGCTGTACACACCCACCCCACCGTCCACGTAGATGCGCTCTACTTCACTCCACGTAGCCTTTCTTTATTCCACGAAAAAACTAACCTACAGCAAAACCATTTTTTATAACATTAAAATTTCAGAGTGTATCAACCATTGTAAGGAATCCAATGTTTCATGCTCACACAAAGCATTATCATTATGTCAGGAGGCTCATTGCAGAGATTAGCCTAGATTATGTCTCTACACATGACTATGTGGCAAAAGGCTCTCTCACAAGAGAAGCTTGTAGCTTCGCAAAGCTTTGGGCTTATTGCCATTTGGGGATTGATCAACCACATGATCTTTGTACATGTTCACATCATCACTACAAGAGGGATTTGTAACTGTTGATATGGTAGTGATGTGTGGACGTAGGCTAATAATAATAGATGGAAAACTTTTTTCCTTTTTAGGAGATTTTTGTTCCCCGACCGTATGTACACACTCTTATGAGTGTGTAAGTGACCTTATCATGTCACTTCACATGTACTTCACTCATTCTTATCAATCTACTTTGAGTGTTGTGCTTTCATCTCTCTCCTTGCTTGTTGCATCTCTATGTGTGTTGCTACCTTGCTCTCCACACCAACACATCATCCTTGCATTTGGCATTCCTCGCCAACCATCTTCAGTAAGTTTTCGGCATTAAAGAAGTTCTCCAAAGCAATAAAGCAAATACTCCTACTTGCGGGAGGGTACCCTTAAGTGGGTAGGTTAGGACCCAATCTGGTGTCATCTCTACATTCTCTCTCTCTTTGTCCGTTACTTCAGCACAGGATGCAATTTTGACAAAATATACATTTGCATTGTGTTGACAAGGCAAGGCACAATGTTAGCTTAAGAACATGACGCAAGTGGTCTGACAAATCACACATCATCCAATACTTTGGGTGATTGGAGTTTTTTAGTTCCTGCGCATGGCACCCATATGGATACCACATTGCTGCAGTTTTAGCAGGGGAGAATGTGACCCACTTACAGACTAGTAGAACCCTAGGCCGGGCAGCTCCCATGGGGGCAGGCGGCCCGGGGCACTAGACAAGCGGACAGTAGTGCACAGATGTCCAAATGTGGACCAATAGTCCAAACACACAAATGTGAACATGGCACCCTATTCAGGCAGGTTGGCAATAGGTTGGGCAGCCAACTAACCAGCCGACCAGAAGATGGGGGGCTATCACAAGACTTAATCGCTGAGTCTACAAATACACACACAAACAAGAAGATAGACCTAAGCTATTGTATATATTGCAAAATCTAAATATGTACAATGCTAATCTGGGATCTGGACTCGAATCCCAACTCCTATCATGCTAGCGTTAATGCTCCAAGCATGAACAAAAGGGTACTGCTATCCCAAGAGTCGTGCCAGATGAGATCTGCACATCGGGATTTCTCCTTGGCCTATATGCACATGCTTTCTAATGCAATACATAATGCTGAGGCTCATATCTACATGCACTATATGCTGAATTCTCCAAGTGGGTAGGAGAATTGACACATGCAGACTCTCTAAGGCTTGGGAGACTAACCTACATAGCTTGTGCCTAACATGTCCCAGACTAGAGCTCACAATGGGGCCATGGCATACGACAAAATATCTCCTAAAAAGGTATTCTACTGTACAAACGATGTACTGATGAAGAGCCACTGTGTCACATAGCACCACAGTGCAAGGCGCATGTGACATTCTCCTACCAATCCAACTCTTGCCTCTACTACTACAACTACTAGCTTGAACGGTGCAAATCTAGCACCAGGTATTTGGATAACGACCATGAAGCACCTTTTTATAGGTTCCTAGGGATGGTCCTAGGTTGATCGGCCATCACTTTTCAAAACCAAAAATATTACAATAAAGTCATTGATTGTGTTCATACTCTGCTCAAACGATGTCCCACCTCTGGATGCATCAGAGGTGGATGACCTACACACTTATGAGGCGCCTATCAGGCTGTCAAACCTGCCCCAAAATGTCCCGATTCTGCCCATAAATCTGCCTTTGAGTCTGTTAATGCTGATCATGTCCATGAGGTACTCACAACGGTGATGCACATGACATCAAGCAAGCATTCACAATCATGCATTAGAAGCCGGGAAGCTACAGAGTTAGCGAATATTTGGGGGAAGCAACTATGTTTCACCAACTTGGGCATTTTTCAACAATTGACAACCTTTTCTTGAGGTTAATCTTGATCTTTGTAATTTGAAGCATTTGCTCACACAATAATATAAGAGACCAGTAGTAGGTTAGTGGATGTGCTTGTATTTGTGTGTTTTCAGTCTTCCACAGCTGTTTTTTCCCTATGTCAAATGCTTGCATCCCGTCAATAGTCTTATAATAGCTACACAATCCTAGCCCCTGGCTTGGCTGGTTGCTAAGTGTGCACCTCATAGGCAAGGTGGCTTGTGCTCATCCTGGGGTGCATCACCCAATCTAACTCTACTTTCCTCCGGGGTGCTCCAGAGCTGTTGGGCCTATGGTTGGGTCAGTCAATCTGTCAACTGCTTTCCATATGTTCCTCGTGTGTGGATTATGAGTGGCTACACGTGGTTGTAACACTACCAAGGGCTTCACCCATACACTGCAGCCCCAGGCATTTTTGATATCCTAGCTTTTATGGGCTTATTACCTAAGTTCTAACCCCTCGGTAACCAACTGCTGACCCATGTTACACAATGCATAACGCATAGAGTATTGACCTCATCCCATGGCCAATCCATGCCAAGGATGTAATGATTAGCTTGTAGAAGCATTTTCTTGCACTTCGACTTGCTTTACCATGGTCAAGTCACAAGTCTAAAAAAACTCCACTGCGTGAAAAGTGGCTGAACAAATCTTAAATAAAGATACTCAGACAAAAGAACTCCACTCCACACATTTTAACATGGAGTTGTAACTAATGGCCAAACCTTATCAATGATCATCTAAGCAGCCCTTCACATTAGCTCTAGATTCAGACATAAACTACAGCTGCAAGAAGTTTATGAGGAGTAGCAAGAGCTGCAAACCTGACGAACAAAGCGTAGCAGCTTACTATCAGGCCCGATGCCAGCAACTTGGGTAGCTGATCTGAAAGCATAACCCCTGGTTGGCCTAAAGGCGGAGTCCCGCTCATCAATCTTGAAAGTGTACTTGATAGATGAAAGCAGAGAGTGTCCTAACTGTCTGCGGATTGAGCGAGACGCCATGTGATCAGGATCTTCCAAGGTTCGCCATGTAAGATTGTAATTGAGATCATGATGTGTATCCGTTACCAATCCAGCAGAAAGTCCCACAAGCCGCTCTGTGTAAGAGGAATATTTCTGCCAATCCTGATTGAATATAGAGGCCCGAGTCACCAAAGCAGCTGGCAATTTCTTGAACCTGGGATAATAGAGTCCAGCACTCATTTCCGTTGTACCATCCCAGCCATAACTACCGGTGCTGTCCCAAGTCTCAGCGTATCCAAGCAGGTTCTTCCACTTTATGGACCCTTCAAATGTCCAGCTCCGGGTCTACAAGTCACACAAGGATATAATCAACATAGTATAAACAAATGCAAAGGCAACAGACATCAAACCCTAACATGTGTTCCAAGTTTTTATGTTCTCAAGCATAACGAGACATAAGAGTTTCTCAAAAGCCATACGCCATTGAAACTTGAAAGAGAGCTCCTTGAGTATCAAAGCATACTAGGGAGCTGGACATTGAAAAACTCAGTATATGTCTTAAACAAAAAGAGAGAAAAACAATAAAACAGTTTATAAAAAGAATGAAAAATATCAGAAAGAAACTGAGCTGGTCATCATTTTTCTCCGTTGGAACTGCTCTTCCTGCTATCTGACCTGTACGGACAGCTGTAAAATTGTATGGCTTGTTCAAGCTCTCTTGTGCACTCCTACTTCACACATGCTAGTCAAAGCATAACATGCAAGTCAAACCTGTTTTTGGTGGTCAAAGCTCCCCCAAGAGGTTGGGGCTGAATTCAGCACTGCACTAGGCAAGCATGGGACTCCTACGAGGTAGAAGCAAGGTCGTGCTGCCTATGAGGACATTGGAAGCATTGGAGGGTTGTGACAAGCTGTCATAAACACATGTGAGTATGCAAGTCCTGTGACTGGTGGTTATAGACTTCAGACTCCAGAGTACTTCTTGGTCTCGTGGTTGGTGGTCACATGGACCTTTTGTTTTCCTGTTTTCATACCTTTGATGGACTTGGAATTTCTGATGTTAGCTGGTGCAGGGATTCTCGGACACACATCTTGTACAAGAAAATTCTACTCATTTTGGCAATAAACATACCTTTTTTGGGTTTGGGGAGGGATGTCAGTCTTCAGCCCCTAGTATGGTGTATTGTACTATTGTGCCAGTGGATTTTGTGCTTTCATTTGGAATGGTGTGTGTTTAATCAAGTATAAGGTCTAAGTAATAAGCGTTCCAAGTTTCACACAACCCTGTTACAGGAAGACGCCCTACCTCATGCTTGAAAATGATGCCATCATCACCACATAGAGTTGTTGACATGATTACCATGGCTACTGGTTAAAGGGCACTATCTAGCACATATGTTAAGGTGATTACCATGGCATAGTACATCCAATTATTTGATTACCATGGCATTCTGGTTAGACTTATTACATAGTACATATGTTCGGGTGACTTTTGCTTCAACTCGTCAAAACAACCAGTACTAATAAACAGCTGAGGTGACAAATGACACGACACTAAAAAGCAGCTTTAGTAAAAGAAAAGAAATAAAGAACCTAAATCCAAGCTTCGAAAGATGCTATCATCACCACAATAGGTGTTAAGATTATTGCAATGACCTAGGTCCTACCGGTTCAAAGAAGAAAAAAAGAACCTTGACTCAAACTGGTCACACATTGGAATGTTAAGACCATTAATTAATTGGTTAAGAGACACTGTAATAAGGTGATTGCATTCCGCTTGGATCTGTCAGTAAATTCCAGACTCTACTGCACAAGGGACAAGTGAAGCAACACTTGAAAACTCTACCTCAGGCTTGAAAAAACCTCAACCAAAGCTTTAGATGATATCATCACCAAATTAAGGTGTTAAGATGATAACCAAGATCTACCGGTTGACCAGCACTACATTTAAGCAATCACATTTCGTTCAGGCTTGTCATATATACCACTACTTCATAAAGGGGCTTAAGAGACACAAGCAACACTCTAAAACCCTACATCCAGCTTGAAAAAGAGCCAGGGTTGGCACACTTACTAGTTAAGGAGCACTACATTAAGGTGATCTTGTCTCACCCAAATTCCACTGCTACATAAAGAGGTTGAAGGACAGATGACACAACACTACCTCCCACTTGAAAACGAACTAAAAAACCTTAACTGAAGCTACCACGACCTAGGGGCTGAAGGGACACACGAAGCAACACTCAAAACCCTACCTCTGGCTTGGAAAAGATGCCAATGTTGCCAATATTCCATTGTGGCAATCACACTTTCTTTAGACTTGTCGATACATACCCATAAGGACAGATGAAGCAACAATACCTCAGGCTTGGAGTAGATGCCGACGCCACCAGAGTAGACAGTGTCTGGTTCCTTCACATCCACGACAACATTGGCAGTGCCTGGAAGCTCAACTGGGCCGGGCTCGAGCGAGATAACACAGTCCTCGAAGATGCCCAGGCTTTCAAGGCGACCAATGGCAAGGGCCACTTCCTCCAGAAGCTCATGAGAGGTCTGCACTTTCTTGACCTGCTCGAACTCTGCTTCAATGACAGGGTCCTTGGTGCGCAGATTGCCCTGGATCTTCACATCGTGTACCCTAACCTTGATCGGCTTCTCTGCAAACTTCTGGAACAGGCGCGGCAGGAAGTCCTCTTTCTGCCTTTCTCCCTCCTGCCCTTGCTCTTCATCTTCATCGTCTTCTTCAGCCCCTCCTCCTCCTCTTTTTGATAGGTTTTCTTCTTCAAAGGGTGCAGTGCCTGCTTTCAACTGTGTGTTTTTTCCACTCTTGCTGCCTTCGTCTTCCTCCTCGTCCTGTGCTTGTAAGCTTTCCTGCAGTTGTTGCTGCTGGGAGCTTTCACCTGCCTCGCCCTTCTGCCCTTCTTCTTCCGACGAGCTTCCCGCCTCGCCTTTCATGTCGCCCGTTTAGCTTCAGTTCAGTGCTGCTGGAAGTTAAAAAAAGTCTACAATCCGAAGGCATGGTCACTCTGCAAACCTTGCACATGATATGGGAATAATTTATTTATAGCTACTAAGCTTGCCATTGCCTAGTTGCATTTGCGTTGCAAAACTGGGTCACTATTTGACATAAATAACTCTCCATATGGGAAATTGGAATGTGTGCCCATGTAAACGGAGTTTGGTGTGTGAGTAGTATATATAAACCTGTGTTTCTCGCCAAAAAAAAAAATTGTAAAAAGTGAGCATGTGGGCCCCATGGCTATGTTAACTTGGTCGTAGTAAACCCCTATGGAAACAAGCTAGCACGTGGAGAATGTTCCTGCCAAGTTTTTCTCCAAGGAATAGGATGCTAGACAACCTATGCTGGACAACCTATTGCCTGCACGTAGGCTGCAATGCATACCTTTGCTGCTCACATCAAAAAAATAGAATTATAAGGATATAATATTCCATTAAATGGCATACATACCCTTGCTCGCATTTCAAAAATAAAATTATAAAGATTTAATGTTCCATTAAACTCATGACATAATGCTTACGGTTAAAGAGATTTAAGCATTCGATTGGTTCAAATTAAGAACATGTAGTTAAATATTTGATAGCTCATAATCACATGATTATCATCATTACCTCTCTTGCATCACTTTGCTCAACACAGTGCAAATGGTAATGATTATCATTATTACCTCTAGCAGCACTTTGCTCGACACAATGCACAACCCCTTTCTTGAATCTTTGTCCAATGTTATCTCCAAGGATACCAGATAGCTCTCGCATGGCCATGGATGTGGAAATGTCTAACAAATATAATCCAACTTGATTTGCAAAGGTGAGAAGTGGCTAAGCACTTATACATCAAGCAATCAAGGAATTAGCATAATGCTAATCACGCTCATGATTTAGCTCACCTTACACAAGCAGCATTTCACACTAATCACACTCATGATTTAGATCCTTGTATGAGCAGTGCATCCCCGAGCTTAGTTAACGCATTCAAGTATGATTTGTTGCTCTCAACTTTGAATTCAACCTATAGATAATATGTGTTTTAGATTCAACAGACTAATTAAGTGATTTGCTTTGTAGCTTTAGCAAATCCATATGAAGTTAAGAGCCTAATGACTATTACACCTTACTACTTACAACTTTCATGACATGTTAGATGTAAAGCCCCCTTTAATCTCTTTAAAATGTACATTAAATATTTCTTACTTTTTGTTGATAAACTGATCTAATCTTGATAGTTTTTTCCTCTTAATTCAAACAACTTGATGAAAGTACTCCTCTTTTTGGCCCACATAATTGGGGACATTCATCAAGTACATCACACGTTGGGCCAGTTGAAGAAATAATCAATCAATTTTTTTATTAATTTATTGAATTTTAAAAAGGAAACTAGTCCTCACTATCTATTTGATAATTAAAATATTGTAATTAAAATAGCTTTTGTAATTGTCAAGTGCTGTAAACAACAATAAATTATTACATAGTAATTTTCAATGCTACAGTTAAACACAACTTCTCAAACTTTTTTGACAAAAACTACATCTACTAAACAATAATACTACATGTGCTAAACAATAATATACATCATTCTAATTACAAAGTAATTTACAATGTTGCGATGAAACACAATTCTCAAACTTTTTTGAGCAAATTGCCTTTACAAAATGGCTTTTATAAGCAATAAAGCATGCAATGCAATCCTTGTGCATTGGTAGCTCTTACATATGTAGTATTGTGCCAAAGAGAGGGCTTTTAGTATACTAGGTGTTCATAGATCACACGAAGGGAGCTCTCCGTTGGGAGGGGGGACCATGGCCATGGATGAAAATATATATTTAGGAAAATATGATATTTTTGGATTAGTGCGTCCTAATAGCTTGCAATATATATATATATATATAAACAAAAAATATTGGAAGGCCCCAACCCTTCTCCTTGATGGCCCACCTCGTCGTACTTGCACCAATAATTTAACTAGAATTGCTAAATATAATAATGAGTTAACTCTAGAGAAATGCACCATGCCACACACTTGGAATTAATGCACAAGTGGCATATTCTAAAAATTCCCTAATGTTAACCCTTCAGGATTGTAAAAATGTATTTTACAACATTCAGAGCACATATTCTAAAAATTCCCTAATGTTAACCCTTCAAGATTGTAAAAATGTATTTTACAACATTCAGAGCACATTTGAAGAATGTATTAATTCCATTTTTTGGGGGGGAAAAAACAGACGCTTGCGACTTCAAAATTTATGGTTTTCGTATCAAAAGCTTGCCAGTGCAAAATAATAAGGGGCTTCACATGCTCTAAAAACATGTATAAATATTAAATTTATAATTAAAATATTACTTTTAATAATTACATTAAATTCTATAAATTTATATAATAATTAATATAATAAGTACAAAAAATCTAGAATTTGAGAACAAAAAAATGCATAAAAAGGTATGTTATACTAGAAAGCATGAAATAAAAATTATAGAAAAAAATAAGGATTTTTTGATAGACTTAGAGTAGAAATCCCTCACTTTTGAAGCAAGGGAAAACAAAGAGAAATGAACATTTAGGCCAAGGAGAGGTTGTTTGAAAATTAGGGTACACACTAAAGGTAAGGACACACCAGAGAAGGAAATACAACCGGCATATGAACGATGACCTCACCACGGTTGTGATACAACCTTGATAATCTATAAAGGTCTCTTCGATTATGGTGGGCATTTATGAAGCTTCCACTTCTCAAAAATTCAAGCAAAAAAGAAGAAGCAAAAAGGAGACAGCACATAACAAGAGAGAAGGGAGGGGGGAATAGTAGGAAACATAGATATCACTTAGAGGAGAAGTAGGAAATAGAGATTTCACTATAGCATAGGGAATTTTGGCTATGATGTGCTAGGTCATCGTGATTTCTACAAACCCAAAAACACATGCACACAAAGCAATGCTCGTATTTGTGAAGGAATGCTATGTGGTAGGACTTTGATTCCTACGGCTCTTGCATTTGGCAAAGAGCATAACTAGGTGTGCAGGCTTATCCAAGTAAGGGATAAGTGGTTATGGGCTGAGGATGGAGCTCATCTTGAGTACAGCAAAAGAAAGGGGTAGTGCTGCAAATTCGCTCATGGAAGATGAGTAAACTAGTGTGGAAGCTATTGATGGCATTCATGATGGTATGCACCTTTGGTTCAAGAGAAACCCTTGAAGGTTTAGCATGCAAAGAGGAGAAGCATGCAAGTTTTGAGCTCAATTGAGAGCTTGAAGAGGCCAAATTTGTAGTCACATTGAACCGCATATGAAGGAGGCTTTGTTGAGGAGTTGCAAGTTGCAACAAAAAGGAGTTGCATATTAGAGTTCTCAAAAAGAAGAGCCTAAAAGAGAGTATTTTCTCTCGCCCATGTTATGAGGGTCCCCTGCCTAATCCCATGTGTGCTTGAAAAGGAATGTAATGTGGTGTGTGTTGAGTTATGCACACATAGGCGTCACACTTCATAGGTTGGTTCCCACCCAAATATTTATGTTTAAATTGGACTCAATGGTTCCGTTGTGAGCGAGTGGGATCAAAATGGACTTCGTGCGCCTAGGTTGGCTCGGCACACGTACACACACTTGTTTAACACTCCAATTTGCATTGATGGGGAGTGTTGAGATTGGTAATGCCGAATCGATGGGAGTGAGAGGCGAGTTGGTCAAATCGAGAGATTGTATGCACACACCCAAGTTTACATTGAGGAGGGGTGTTGAAATGTGCAATGTAAAATGAACGGGTTATTTGGACTTCGTGCCTAGGTTGGCTTGGCACACGTACACACACTTGTTTAACACTCCAATTTGCATTGATGGTGGGGAGTGTTGAGATTGGTAATGCCGAATCGATGGGAGTGAGAGGCGAGTTGGTCAAATCGAGAGATTGTATGCACACACCCAAGTTTACATTGAGGAGGGGTGTTGAAATGTGCAATGTAAAATGAACGAGTTATTAGGACTTCATGCCTAGGTTGGCTTGGCACACGTACACACACTTGTTTAACACTCCAATTTGCATTGATGGGGAGTGTTGAGATTGGTAATGCCGAATCGATGGGAGTGAGAGGTGAGTTGGTCAAATCGAGAGATTGTATGCACACACCCAAGTTTACATTGAGGAGGGGTGTTGAAATGTGCAATGTAAAATGAACGGGTTATTTGGTTGAGTGTGGGAGGTGCAAGAGAGGTGCAAGCTATTGTGGTAAGATAAGAATGCCACATATTATATTGTGAGAGGTGCAAGCTATTGTGGTAAGATAAGAATGCCACATATTATATTGTATGGTGTGTGAGTGTTGACCAAAAGAGTGGAAAAGAGAGTGCCACATGGATGATGATGTGTAAAGTGGGATAAGGCTAGAAGGCCTATATCATTGTATGGTTCATTTTATGAATGCAATAGAGAACTTGTGTTTAGTGTGCAATCTCTCTCTCTCTCATCATGAAGTTTCTTGTGTGGTTTAATCCACCTTAATCTTATGCTTAATCTTGTGTATATCACCATGATCAATCCCATATTAGGATTGTTAAAACAAAGATGTAGTGATGTGTACTGCTAATATGGTTGCATTGCAGTTAAAGTGGACACATGATTTTTATGGCATGCCTTTCAGTTATTTATAATCCTATATTTTAAGATACAATGATGAGTACTGCTAAGGTTGGTTTTTCTTTGCCTGACTATAATAAAATGTGCATAGGGTTACTTGGAGAAAAATTAACATTCTATGGAAGTAGATTAAAGCACATTGTGTTTAACTTTGTACCCACTTTTGGATGTATTATAGCTATGGATGGTTAGACAAGTTATCAGCTTAAGCCTTTGATTAATGTCACGTGCATTTGTCCTAGAAGCATTTTCCCCATAGACAACTAACCCCAAGTTGTGCCTATATATTCTACCTACTAGCTATATATTCTACCTACTAGCTATGCTACGGCCACTATATGTAACTAGTGTAACTAGTCAAATAAATGTTCCCAATTTAAGGAAATAGAATCATATGTCAAGGAATAAAGATGAAACTATAAAAATTAATGAATGTAATACTATATGGTAGTGAGGAAGGGTCATCTTTGATAATAAGCAAAATGTGGTGCATTGAAGTGGACACAAGATTTTTATGGCCTACCTTTTAGTTATTTATAACCATCTCTTTCAAGATGCATTGATGAGTATTACTAATGTGGTTGCATTGCATTTGAAGTGGACACAAGATTTTTATGGCCTGGCTTTTAGTTAAACCATATATTTCAAGATGCATTGATGAGTATTGCTAATGTGGTTGCATTGCATTTGAAGTAGACACAAGATTTTTATGGCATGCCTTTCAGTTATTTATAATCGTGTATTTCAAGATGCATTGACGAGTATTGCTAAGGTTGGTTTTTCTTTGCCTAGCTATAATAAAATGTGCATAGAGTTACTTGGAGAAAATTGAACATTTCATGAAAGTTTAAAGCACATTGTGTTTGACTTTGTGCCCATTTTTTGATGTATTATTGCTATGGATGGCTAGACAAGTTATCTCTTAAACCTTTGATTAATGTCATGTGTATTTGTCCTAGAGGCATTTATCCCATAGACATAATTTTTTAGAGGCAATCGATACATCTTTAAAAGAGAAAACATAGGGGTATATTGAGAAGAAAATTGAAAGAGAAATTGTGCATGTTGGTGGTGCACATCTTTGAAAGAGAAAACATTGAGGTACATTGAGAAGAAAAGTGAAAGAGCAATTGTGCATGTTGGTGGACATCAAAATTTAATATTGTTCGGGCAATGCATTTTATTATAAATGTGAAGGTCTTGCCATTGAACTAAAATATCTTAAGATCACATCCTTGTGTAGCACACACATTGAACTAAATACTTATGGATATTAGAAAAATGGCTTTCATTAAGCCGAAATTGATGGATGGAAATAGTATCGTCAAGTTTATCAGAGAGTTTCAAATTACATGTGAACATGCACAATGTTTTGTACTCATTCACATCTATGCATGTAATTTTATGTGTGATAAGATTTACATGTTATGAATTAGAACAACTTGTGTTGGTGCATGTAAGCATTGCAAGTGACTATGGTTGATGTTGTACATGGTGTGTGGTAAATAATCCCAAATATGCCATGGGTGCTATGAAGCACATAAACTTTATTCACTTAACAACATTATGGAAAAAATGTTGGTAAGATAGTGGGTGTTGTTAAAACATTTATCATGTTGTCATATATAAGTTTAGTTTTGGTAAGATGTACTAAGAAATATCATAAACAAGAACTTATGTTAAGTTCATAAGAAGAAAGCGCCAAATGATTACTACATACCTATTGATCATGTAATATCACATATCTAGTGATTATGTAAGTGGCCTCCAAACAATTGATTACTATATACCCAATGATCATGTAAGTGGCCTCCAATCAAATGTGTATTGCATTCCCAATGATCATATAACTCTCACTATGTAGTTGACCTCTGGTTTATGTTTATTTCATACCCAATGATCGTATAACTCCTCTATAACTCTCACTCTACAATTGGCCCCTATTCAATGTTTATTGCATACCCAATGATCATATAACTCTCATTGTGCAATTGGCCTCCCCAGTCAAAAGATTACTACATACCCAAAGATCATTTAATTCTCATTATGCAATTGGCCTCCACTCAAAAGCTATGTTCAAGCTTTAAACTTGGGCCACCTCTTGCACAAGAATCTACAAGCAATAGTTGCTAAGTGATCTACTGAAGTTGATATCTTATCTTTCTTGGTTGGGTCAAAAACATGCATAATATTAGCTTCAAATGTGTTCACTAACTATGACACTATGCATGTGTACAAAATTCTCCCTCTAGTTTTTTAAGATCTCTATCATTTATTTTCTTTATAGCATGTGCCATGGACTAAAAATTTCAAGGCAAACTATCAATAATACAATTAAAGTTCCAACATTTGTAATACAAGTTTAATAATCTCAATGGAGAAAATACAAGTGTAATCTAATGCTAACTTAACTTCCATCGATCAAAGGTATGTAAATAGTAACATTGTTAAAAATCAATGCTTCACCCTCATAATTGTTAGAAATCAATGATCCACCCTCATTATTGTTACTATGCAAATAATGGGGTGCTCATTTTGAAAGGTCCCTTTATGAAGAGAAGCCACTTTGTGTTTGAGCATGTCCAGACTCTCAATAGTTGGTGTGCTCATCAACAGTGCCCAATCTAGACACTAGAATTGGCTAGATGCTCAACAATGCCGAGTTTAGACATTGGAATTAGCCAAGCGCTCATCAACATTGCCCAAGTTTAGATGCTCAATAGTGCCGAGTTTAGACACTAGAATTACCTAAGTGCTCATCAGCATTGCCCAAGTTTAGATACTAGAATTGGCCATTTAGTTAGGAAATGGCTAAAGTAGATTTTTTACCATGCCAAATAGGATGCATGAGAGTGCAAGTTGATAGAACACATTTAAGGGTAAAAGAAGATCATCCCGAGAACACCTACTCCTTGAGTTACGGGGGTCGTTGGTAAGAACATCCTTAGATGGGCCTAGAAGTTGTGCCAAAACCTATAGTCTCTTGTTTGGCTTTATATTACCTAAGTCAAGTGATGTGATTTGGTTTGGTCTATCTAGACCAAACGTAGGGTGGCAAATGTGCCTCACCTATAATATGACCAACCTTGGGTACCATATAGATGAGTTTGATAGCCTCCTCTGTCATATTAATATAAGCAATTTTCTTCAATGTGTTGTGCACCCTTACTAGTATATGACATTCTTCATCTCAAAATCTACCTAGATCACCATTAAAACTCCTTACTAAAATGCACGGGTGGGCAGATAACATCAATTTAAAGTTTCCAATAGTAATTCAACATTGTTCTCCATATCTCTTACTATAAGTTCTTTGTCTTGTGAAATATTCTACTTTTTGTACACATGCATAAGAGCCTTATTTTCTTACATGGTATCAAAGCACATGCTCTATACAAGGCCTGTTTGTAAGTGGCTATGTGGTAGTAGATTTGGAGAAATGGCTCAGCCTATAAATAATGCAAACAAGGGCTTGGCCACCGCAGTTTTGTGAAAATAAGTTAGATGAGACCAACTTTACATTGTTCACACTTTCCATACATTGGAAATCCCTTCCTCTAGCCTAAGAACATTTCATATTATATATATGGCCATGGACCCCATTGATATAATAATTGCCTAGCCATAAGACTTGTATGTATGAATAGATATAGGCTATGGGCACCCTTTTAAGTTGGGCAGTCATGCAAGCCCTTGTGTATATATACAAATTTTGATAATGTGAATGGGGAGAATCAATCATTTCTTTGGTGCAAAATTTTATTCTTTTCTTGTGCTCTTACCTTCTTGCTTGCATGTGGTATGCATCCCTGTGTGATTGCTTGTAATGTGATTAGAGTATGCATGCTTGGTAGCTTGAGTGAGAGAGTGATTGAGTTAGAGTGGAGTGGAGTGTGGTTCAAGCTTCCTAGTTTAACCATTGCCATTGGAAGGGTAACCGCCTTAGAGGTTGAGAGTAGAGAAAGGGCTCAAATAAGAGGGATTTACACTCCTCTTGGCCTCTTTTACCTCCCCTAATGGGACTTCCATGATGACTTTTAGATAATTTAGGATCCAAATCGTCCCACATTTCTTAGATCGTCCATTTTTAGGATTGTTGTGTGCCTAAAAGCATTCTTCCAAACATGCTTCTAAGGAGGATATGGTCATCCCGTCTAAGAGGGTGTAGTGAAGGCTTTTAACCAAGCTATACCTCAAGATGGGTAAACAATGATGAGAAGGATGAGGGAGTGTCACCAGGGACTCCTTGAAGAATTACTCAAGAGGAGAGAAGCACACCTAAATAAAATAAAATAAATAAGTATGATTAAAACTAGAACCACTAAGCCTTGATGAAGAGCATTATCTGTAATATGTTGTGAGAGGAATTTGGAGCCTAGTTTAATTATGTTGTAAATAAAGATAGATGTGAAGTGTATACGATAGTGTGAAGTGGATCCTTGGTGGCAAAATGAGCGCATGGTAGCCGAGTGGATATGACAAGTGCAAAAAAAGGAAAGAGTATGGGCAATCGAGGGAGTCGGGTGGCGCAACATTCTAGAAGAAACAAGGTGGCAGGGCGGGTTGAAGAGAGGGAGAATTTTAGAAGTTTTCGAAGGAGGAGTGAGTAGAGAGACTACAAAAGAGGGGCAAGGTGGCAGGGCGGGTTGAAGAGAGGGAGAATTTTAGAAGTTTTCGAAGGAGGAGTGAGTAGAGAGACTACAAAAGAGGGGTTGTCTGCTGCGGGCTAAAGATTTTACAGAAAAAAAAGGTGGCAGAGAGAAGATCAAGATAGTGTGAGTAGATTTGTTTGAGTCAATCGAAGGGTGTGCTAAGGACCATAGAATTAGCTAGGATGTGGTTGCCCTAAAATCTCTGTGCGACATCTCTGTTGAGACTTGGCTTAGTCTATCTAATACTTGCTCAATTGTACATGTTATCTGTCAGATGAAAGTTGGTTGGTTGGTGTGTGAGAAAGACATGCTGTTTGTGGTTGTGGATTCAGTGAGGTTCGAGGTTATGGGTGTGAAGATGGTTTAATGAAGAATTTTTTTTGAGGTCTGCTTGTGTGGAGGATCCCAAATTTTTTTGGTTTTCTTATTCTCGAATGTTTGATCCCATGTCTCAAGGATGTTGAGACACTGATATATTTTTATCTACTTGATGAAGATAGAGAGTTTGGATTGAATTTGTATTGAATGGATGAAAGGTTTTTTAAATTTGATGTTTTAGTTGTGGTGAATGTGTTGCTTCGATTGAGTTCATGGAAATGGAACACTTGTGAGTATTAATTTGATGTTTGGGGAGCTGATGCTGAGTCAGAGTTGACTCAATCAATGTCAAATGAGAAGATATAGAGTCAGATAAGGTCAATTAAGCATCAAATGTAATCAACTAAAGGTGTAGAGGACTAGGATTGGTTTATATGGGTTGAAGGGAAGTGGTTTTGGGTTAGGTCTGTCAATTAGCAGGCTGTCAGTGGTCAGATAGATTGGTTAGTGGACTGAATGGTGATTCGGAGTCAGATTTGAGTCAGTTGTAATCAATTTAGAATCCATAGTGTCGGATCCATGCAAGGTTTGAGTGTTTTGAGAGTCTAAAAGTGTCAAGGGACGTAGAGGAGAGGAAGTATGATTTAGCTGAATCAGCTAAGATAATTCAGTCAGTACAGTCGAATTTGAGTCTACTATAGTCAGTTGAGAGTCTATAATGTTATATCTTTATGAAATTAGAGTAGCTTGAGAGTCAAGGAGTGCCAGAGGACACCACATAAGTGAAAAAATTGTATTTGGTTGAGGCAGCTGAAATCGACTGAGTCTGTTTCAGACAATTGAGTCAGTTTCAGTCAGACACATGTCAGCAAAAGGTCATCAAAGTGTTCAATAAGATTATAGGATTGTGGGTTTAACATTAGTTGACGTTGGAGTATAATAGAAGAACTAGGAGGACTCATATTGGACTGGGGTCTACGTAAGCCTTCTGAATCAGTTTACAGTCAGCCGTTTGTCAGTTGGGAATGATTCAGGTGAGTTTATTGCTGTGAGAGAAAGTCAGCTGGGGTATATAGGTTAAAAATCAGAGGTGTTGAAAGTTAGACCTGACTTGGGAGGATAGCTGGAGGAATTAGCTGAGTCGGATTGGGGTGTGTATAGTTGTCTAAAGGTGTTAATTAAAGGGATGAGGATAGGTGCAGAGTTGATTGGTGCCCTTGGAGCTTGAATTTAGTGTCCCATAGTTTAGATCCTTTTACATATTCTTCTTGTGTGTGAGCTAGTTGTGTTATATAGGCCATCATCCACCATCCTCACAACGTCAAAGCCTTGAAATCCACCGATGAGTTAGCTGGAAGAATCTCATGAAGAAGACAAATTTTGAAACCTTGAGAATGGATCTTGAGATTGATAAAACCCTAGCATATGATAATCCCAGGGATTCAGACTAAGTTGACTCCAAAAAGGCATCCAAGTCTAGATAGAGAAGATGAAATAAAGCCATACATGATGGATGAATCCAAAAAAAATCCCAAAAGCTTAGTTTCGAGGATGGTGACCAAGAAGAAGTCCTCTCACATTTTAGGAACTACAAAGGTTGTGAAAACATAAAAGTAGTGCACACGGAGAGACCATGAACCTGAGGATGCTTAGAAAATAGACTTAAGTAACCTAGGGAAGAACCTAAAAAGGTTTGGATCTCTAGATACTTAACCCTTGAGGAGGAGACCAAATAAACATAGCTACTTAAGGAATACAGAGATATGTATTCAAATCTAATCTAAAAGGAGTCTCTCCAGAAGTCTGTTAGCATACAATTCCACTTGTGGATGGTGTAAGGCAGTCAAATAGAGGCCATATGTTTACAATGACGCCTATTTCAGAACCATTAAGGAAGAAGTCAACATTCTTATCTTTGTAGGTTTCATATATGAGATAGAGCACACAAATTGGGTGTCACAAGTGGTCATAGTACGAAAGAAGAATGAAACTATCCACATATGTGTACACTGAAAAAGGTAAATAATGCTATCATGAGAGACCATTACCCATTTCCATACACTAAACATGTGCTTGAAGGAGTATCAAGAAAATAAGGTTATACCTTCTTAGACAAGTTTTTAGGGTACAATTAAGTATTCATAAATCCCAAAGACCAATACAAGATCGTATTTGCAATGGAGTGGATAACATTCGCATATCTAGTAACGTTTTTGGACTCACAAACCTACCAGATATTGATGTCCACTTATCTCATTCTACTACCTATTCTAAGTTGAATTGCCTTGCCTTATAAGTTTGAACTATAATGTAACACGCGTAAGTTTTGAAACCTTATTTGTGCAATGTAGAAAGCAATAATCTAAGATCTTATATGGACAATCTAGAAAGCACATTATATATATTTTAATTATACATTTTATATATTGTCATCCAAAACATTAAAGAAATCTCATTCATAGTAAAAAAACAAATTCTAGATATATTTTGATCATACATTTTATATATTGTTGTCCAAAACATTAAAGAAAACTCATTCATAACAAAAAACAAATTCTAGATATAGAATGTTGACATGAATCTCGGCATGAAACTATTGTGGTAGAGTAGGTTAAGATGATACTCGACAAATAAATTCTAAATCTAATTTGTAAATTTTAAAATACATCAATCCAACTCCTAGACGATCCCACTTCCAAACAATTCAATATGTTGAATAGTCAATCCTACTTCTCAAAATATTAAAGAAAACTCATTCATAGAAAAAAACAAATTCTAGATATATAATTTTGACATGAAACAGTTTTGGTAGTGTAGGTCAAGATGATACTTGACACATATTCTAAATCTAATTTGTAGATTTTAAAGTACGGCAATCTGACTCCTATACAATCCTATTTCCAAATGATTCAATATGTTGCATAGTCAATCCTACTTCTTAAATCACAATTGGACCTCACCAATCACACATCTTTGATCATTAATCGGACTTCTTATTCTAATTAGAGAACACTTGAGCCTTGCAAGATAGAGAGGAGATGGGAAATAATGAAAGGGTCTTACTGGCCTTGCACCTCTAGCCACTCTTAGTAAAGCAACCCTCTATTGTGGAGAGCAAAGGTCCTCAACCTTGCCTCCTTTACAAAATTGTGGGTAGCAAAGAGAGAGAGAGAGAGAGAGAGAGAGAGAGAGAGCTATGGAGGGCTCAACCTCTACTTCAACACCGCGGTGTGAGTGAAAGCTCAACCTCTACTTCAATGCCTCAATGTGAGTGAGAGCCAATATACCATCACTCACCCACACAATCCTTGAGCATGCATGCAACAAATAAAAGAGAGCATACAAGAAAGCTTCAATCATAAGAGCAAGAATCTCAAACTTAATTGTGAAAATGGGATTATGTCCTTTCATTAGTCAAAATGTATTATATACAAGACTCATATATTATAATGTGCAGCTACCCAAGTAATGCCCTAGGGGCCCAAAAGCTAGTCTAGGGGGGTAATTTCTTAGGTTAAGTATATACTACTAGCATTAAACAAGTCGTAATCTCGATTTTAACTATGTTTTAGCATTACACAAGTTGTATGCTCATAGATTTTCCATAATCAACTACATGAAGTGAATTGTGCGGTACAAAAAATATGGTTTAAAAATATTACCATGCATTCAAAGTAGTGTTAACTAATGTGGTGGCTAGCATACCCCCCCTCCCTAATCACAATTCTATCCTCAAAATTGGTAGTAAGCTTAAAGGGAGAAGCCACTGAAGTTTTTAGTAGTAGTCAAACTAGGACTTTGTATACCATGGGTAGTGTGGTGGAAAGCTTTGTAAGATGTTTGGAAGGCGGTCTTAAACATGTCTTTAAACATGTCTTTGAAGGTAATCAACCGCTAGCCTTGCATCCATCGGACTCGCTTTAGCTGAGTATCTATCAAAGAGTGGGCACTTTGTTGATGTTGAAGGCCATGCCTTAAAGACCTTCATCAAAAGCATGCCAATCTAGAAACTCCACCAATTAGATGATGTGATGAGAGGTGAAAAAATCAAATAGCGAGCGATGACTATGTTAAATTCAAGCGATTCATCATAATCTTGGATGAACTTGCATGTGGCGCGAAGTATCCAATCCTCGTTGAGAAGGAGGGGTGGCCGAGGTAGAGGTATCCAGGGGAAGTTGAATTGTATCTTTAGGTTCTCTAGCTCTTAGGTCCCATGTCCATCTTCATTTGATTGGGAAACAGATTTTGGCTTACTTTTGAGGTACCTATTGGGAGCATAGTAGTACTCTTTCTAATATTTAGACTCATGGAGAAGGTAACCTAGAGAAGGTAAGGATGCCGCTAAACAAGTTATTTGCCCCATGAATTCATGCATGACAAGGGTATCTTTGGCATGTGGTCTCTTGTATTCCCCCTCGGTCCCTCTTGTGATGAGCTCTCGATCATTGGTTAAACTTTTCTTCCAAATAAACTTTGACTAGGCATATATCCAGGCAATCAATGATTCCATTGATATCTGGTGTGGGGTCAGGGTGTTGCCTTTATTCTAGGATCCCAATGGCTCTATCAATGTCAATGCCATCTAGTGGATCTTGCCAGTTGAATGGGAAATCAGGGGGAACATTTGTTCCTGATCTTCGATGAGAGAGGGGTTTGGATTTCTCCTTCTAGTATTTCGGAAGACGAGGTTGTTGCATGTCGGGTCAGAGGCTTAGAAATCATCTTGCAAAGTGAAGGCCTTAGTTATTCCATTTAGGATTTCCTTAAAGATGTAAGAAGTGGGGGTGGTTTGGGAGAGACAAAAGGGGGGATGACAGTGTTAGAGAGGTAGGGGGTATAATCTTGGGCAAAGTGGCTGGTGGTGTCGAGGTGGAGGCGAAAAGAGGGGGAGATGATGTTGAGGGATGGGCACAAAGTTCTTTGGCCTTATCTTTGGTAGAAGCGTCTAGAGTGGGTGTAGGGGTGAGATGGGAAATGGTCATGGGGAGCCTCACTTGGGCCATGAGCGTCTAATCGTGTGAGGTGCTCCTATGACTTGTTGCCTGATGCATCATCATCATCCTTGTCCTTGGCATTGTAATTGGTGTTTATGGAATTCATGGGCTCTCCCTATATGCATCATCAAAAACATTATGGGGTAGGCCACATGGACAATGTAGTAGATAAATGGCATCGGCTAGTCCTCATTAGCTACAGTTACTTCTAGATCTTATGATACAGCACTAGTATGCCACATGGAAAGTGTTGCATATAAATGGCTCTAGCTAGTCCTCATGAGCTGTAGTTTTTACTTCTAAATCCTGTGATACAACAATAGTATGCCAATGGGGTTGTAAACAAAGCTTCCCTCCAGTATAAGATGCCTATAAGTATCATCCACAGTGCCATGGTGTTGATTAGGGCTGTTGAGGTGGGATATGGATAGAGGTCTTCGAGAACAAAGAACTCAATGTAATTGCCCTCTAGGTGGTTGGAGAGGGTGAGGACTCTACACCACAATTGAAAGTTAAGGCAGAGGCCATGGTGAGGGAGATGCAAGATGGTGGGGTGATTTATGAAGGAGATGGTATTTTGAAAGAATAGCATGGCTTTGGTGGGTTGGGCGGCCCATGGCCCCTTGGTGAGGATGGTTGGGAAGGTGGATATGCTCGTTGATGTAGATGTTGTGTTGAAGAAGATTCAGTCGGGAGGCCTCGATGGTGCTGCAGTTCGCGGATGCCATAGGGCAGTTGGGGAGGGATGGCAAGTTTTGCAAGGTTTGTTGCATCCACTAGGATGTCAACCTTCTTCTTGACTTCAGGCATGACTTGCTCTTGTTGTGGGGCCCAGCCTTCAATTATGTGATTTGCTTCTCCAGCTGAGCAATGGTTCTATCCTTTGCTTCTATAGCTCTCTTGAAGTCCTTGCACTCCTTAAATAGTTTGTTGTGGGGAGGTCATCCATGAGCTTTAGCCTATTTTGTGCTAGTTTCTTAGCCTATTTTGTGCTAGTTTCTTAGCCTTTTTGTGCAAGGCAATTTCGAGTGTGAGCTCCTCTCTTGAGTCTCTACCCTTGCTTCTCTGGCTCCCTCCACTTTCATGTGCATAACATGTAGCTCTTTCTCTAGGTGGTGGATCCTAGTTCAAGAGCCTACACTTGTAATAGGTAGCAATAGATTTGGTCGTTTAGTGCAATCGTTGTGTTCTTTTGTCTCTAGCTAGGCATAATGAGAAGTGTATATTGTGGGCTACTTTGGTTTGATCTTTCTATCTGGCCATAAACTCTGTCATGTGACCTACAATGTTGTGGATCATAGAAGTGAAAGCAATTGGGAAATCTGGAAGGGGGCCCTTGAGAAGTTGCTCTACTTTGTCTAGCAGAGGTCCTTTCTACGTGTCTTTGTGATGTTGTGCGTGGCTTCATAGGAACTTAAAAATCTACTGCCACAAAAGTGAAACATGTGACACCTTCATGTACCTCTTCAACCATGAGAAATGATCGAGAAGAGGGACCTCCTGACTAGGCATGCTCTTTGCTACCATTTACCTCAGCTACTAGCTTTGTTGCCGCATGGGTGTGTCCATCACCAAGAATTCAGAAAAAGTATATGTGGTTGTTTGCTATTCCATATTTTTCTTTTTGGGTTGATCAAAGTCTGTGGGGGAGGGAGCCAGAGGGGCATGCTTCAAAACAGGCTTTGTTGGGGTGGTAACACCTTGGTAGCTATATAGTTTGGGAATCTCTTCCCAACCTGCAATGTAGTAGAGAACTTTGGTGAGGATCATGGTAGCTCAGCAAGCTTGGTGCGGATGTTGTGTAGCTCATGGTGGAAGTGATCAGCCCAGTCCATTGAAAATCCTTGCTTCAACTGGGCGAGTAGGGTGAGGTTGCATCAGTTGTATGTATTAGTCCACCCGAGGTTTGTGAGCATGGTGAGAACTCTAGCAGTGGTAATCAGGTTAGGGGATGAGAGATGTCTTCCCACTTTATTCCATCCTTGTTGACACGGCCTTTGATAGTATCTCTGACCATCCCCTATGCACCACTAAGCTCTTTTGATATGGTTTGGTTGCTTTGGGTATGTGCAAGGCTTCTCGAATATCATCCAAAGTCATGACTAGGGTCAATCAGCACTTGTGATATCTCAAATAGTGCCAGTATTGAGATGGGTGTCATAAGAAGTAATGAATTGGAAACATGTGCTAAGGTTTGGTCCCCAAGTCGAAAAAGCTGCCAACATACTAAGTCCAAGTCTATCCATACGCTCTATGACCTATGGCTTGTTTGCTACCAAGTAGCATTCTTGGGTATCGTAGGTGAGCTTATGCTCCACCTTCTTCTTTGACTAGATCTTGCTTTGGATCATATAACCTTTGATTGAATCCTATTGTGGATCATATGCCCTCTGACTTATCAAAGGCATCTCCACTCCTAGTGTGGGGAGAAGTCAGTGGTGGTGGCCACACCACCTGATATTCTAAAAACTTGTGGACTTTTGGCCTTCATCTTCTTGGTGGGTGTAAGCAGCACTATGTCAGATGAGGTCTCTGATACACCTATGACTACTACCATGATGGTACTGTGTTATATGAGGTCTTTGATGCACCTATTTTACTACTGCCATAATGGCATTGTGTTAGATGAGGTCTTTGATGCACCTATTTTACTACTGCCATGATGGCATTGTGTTATATGAGGTCTTTGATGCACCTACTCTATTATTGCTATGATGGCATTGTGATGGCACTGTGTTAGATGAGGTCTCCACTGATGCACCTATTATTGTGCTGCCATGATGGCGGCGGTGGTGGCGGAGAGGAATGGACATAGCTATGTAGAGGGCTGCAAAGTTGTGGAGGATAAAAATGGCAAGAGTTTGTATAGCTGGTGAGTGAATAGCGAAAAATGAGAGGAGGGCTCCCAGCTTATATAGGATTTGTGTGAGAACTATGTATGCAAGGTGGCCTATCTTTAAAATGTGCATATGTAGAGCAACATACGTGTGTTCACAACCCTAAATGTATGTGTAAAACATGGAACATGCATGTCCAGATAAAATGTGTATGTAGACATGGAATGTGCATGCATAGATGATACATATGTACACACATTAGAACTTGCATACGTAGACTAGAACGTGCATGCATAGATGGGAACGTATATGCGCATCTTGTATAGGTAACTTTTTTTGAGATTTTGCATGTAAAAAGGCCCTTAGTGAATATGTAAGTGCGATGTTGGGCCATGCCTATAGAAGTGTGTTTAATTAGTGGTATTTTGATCAGTAGGCAATCCGAGGGTGATGGTGGGCTATACCATGGACCAGGTTTTCACTCACGATGGCCCCCATCTCAAGATGTATCTAGAAAGCTAATGATTAGAGAAACTTTTACATGATTAGAATTGACTTCCATGGGGACTCTCCTTAGTTCTCCATCATTTCTACTTTCTGCCTCCTTGTTCCATCTTTATTGCTTTCCTTAACTCTTTTTACTAATTTCTATGTCACTTTTATTGACATTTTGATGGGTACCCTTCTTCTTTGATAAGGGTGAGGTACATGTGTTTGGCCCATTTAGCTACGCTTAAGAGTGATGTTGGCCTATGGTAGGGAAAGTGGTGTTTCCTGGCTTTTAACTATAGTAGTAGCATAGGCTCTTAAGGTCAATGTGGAAGTAATATCTCGTTCATCGTATGTTTGGCGATGATAGTCTTGGGGTTCCATGGATTCCTTAATCTTTTCCCTACCCTTTGCCTATGGTTAAGCATTATGTTCCAGTAGCTTTGTGTTGCCATTGCCACCTTGCCTTGGTGGAGAAGTTAAGGATAATGGTAGTGTCACTCACCCAAATGCTCTTGTTACCTTTGTTATACCCTTGGGTCATTAGAAGAGCATCAATTTCCCACCATCTGTTTGTAGTACTCCTTTATTGGGGTTGCCTTCTTTGATGGGTTGGTTTTGATTGCACTACTTTAGGTAGCCAGAGAAGTGTTTGACCTGCATAGTTTCTTGGGATTCTAACAATTCCTTTTTGACACAATGTTTTCAGTTTAGGGTTGGGTTTTACTACCTTGCATTGCAATCCTTTTAACGGCATGATTGTCTCACTAGCATAGGACCTTTCTCTTGGGTATCCGGATCTTCTTTTACCCTTCATAGCAACCTTATGCTTGGAGTATTTGTTTTGGCACCCACTATTTGTCACCCCCATTATGGAAACATTGATGTTATTGGGGATTGATGGGCTTGGGCACTTGTGATTCTTATTCTTCAAGGTTAGAAAGGTTAATAGAAAGGGCATTAGTTAGGTTAGTTCTTAAAGAGGCTAGTTATGTTAGGGGGTACATGACGATGAGGGTTGATTTGGCATGGTGGTTACTTACCCGTGTGTGGCCAAGTAAAGGATTAGCCTCTTTTTAAGCGCCATGGTCAAAGTATGGGTTGGCCTCGGTGACTTGATTGGCTTTAGAACTTTTTTGCTCGGAGTTGAGGTTTTCTCTTATTCTATCATTAGAATGGTTACCTGTCCTTAGGGTAGAGATTTGTGAGTCCTAATCAATTTGGCACCACCATGCACTCTCATCTGAGACATACTTCTTCATGTATCCCATAGGGATGACATAAAACTTCTCTTCCAAGGGATTATTTCCAATGTGAAACATGGCAGTGAAGTCTATGTGCTCATGCCTAGCCAAAGTCTGATAGGCTTCACCTCCCAACCTTTTTCTTTTAGGTCAATGACTTGGGAAATATTAATAGAGATGTGTCAATTATGCAACTTGTCTTGCCCAGTCTTAGCTTTGCACTAGGCCTCTTGTTTCATTGTAGCCTCTTTTATTTTTTCATCTTTCTTTTGGTGAATGGCCTTTAAAGCATTTGTAGTTAAAGGGTCATAGTAGCATCAAAGTTTGCTACCATTAAAGAATCCTTTCATCTCCACACACTGTCAGGTGTTTTGATGTGTATGGATCCTTGAGGGGTAAGTTTTCACACTACGAATGGTCCTATTTCTTTGTTTTTTAGCTTGCACTTTTGGTTCTTTTGTGATGTACATAAGAACCTACCCTACCTTTGTTTTCTTTATCTTTGAGCTTCTCATTGAACCGCTCCTTGTGCCTTTTCAACAATCATTCTATAAACAATAAGTAGTCTAGGTTCTCCTAAGCATTCATGCTCAAATAACTGATCGATCAGGATATTTTATGCCAACCTTTTCTTGATAGCAATTCTTGAGCTTAGTACTAAGAATTCCATAAGCATGATGACATTTATGTCAAGTTGAAAGGTATGGTGTGGATGGCTACCTTGTAGCAATTCTTGAGCTTAGTACTAAGAATTCCATGAGCATTATGACATTTATTCCGTATCTTAAGTTGAAAGGTATGGTGTGGATGGCCACCTTATAGGTGGTTCTATAAGCCTAAAGAGTAGATGTTCCTAGTCATTGCATGAGGCTTCAACTATCTTGGTTAGGATGAAACAGATACCCTTGTTGGTGCTTTTAGCCTAGCCATTAGCTTGGGTAGTAGGGTGAGGATTTGTAGTTTACTACCACAAATTCACTCACGAGGAACTTAATCACATTATTAATGAAGTGATTCCCCCTGTTGCTTAGTTCAAAGCGAACAACCAAATCTAGTAATTATATTCTTGTAAAGGAATTTGGCTATTGCTCTAGAATCAACCTTTGTGGCAGCACGAACCTCAACCCATCTGGTACAATATTTCTAGTCTTCTTCCCAAAAGAAAACCTCTCGATCTCATTTCTAGTGGTTCCATGATTGTCTCAGCTTCTTCCCTTGTTTTGTCTTTTAAATTATGTATCTTTTTCCTCTCTTTTTCTTTTAATGTAGCATTTTCTCCCTCTCTGTTTCTTTTAGTTTTCGCATCTTTTCCTTTGCTTTCTACTAGAAAAGTATCTGGTATAACTAGAAAAGTATCTCATACAATTTCCTTTACCATATACTTCACTAGTTCTTTCGTACTACTTCCCTGATGTTGCACTCGTGAACTATCTCATTAGATCCGTGTAGTCACAGTAGTATAGTGACGATGATAAATCGCACTTGAGTTCCTCAAGTAGCTAGACTAATTTGTGCGACAAAGTCAATAGCCCATTTCTTAAATGGATATAGTAGGGAAAGCATAGAGTGTAGGGGAATTTTGTTGCAGTTAGGAACCCTAGCAAAACTTTAACTTCATCACAACCTTTTACAAGTTTTGTTGCATCTCCAAACAAGGTACGCCACCCCATAACCCTATTGGTAGGACTTTCTTAGCAGTGGTGTCTACCAAGAATTGTCCACCACTAGCTATGCTAGAGTGGGCTTGCTCAAGGACATTAACATAATCGAATTCTTAAGGACAATGCCTCATGATTTCTTCTTGGCCGAGCTTGTATAGTTGCCCTGCAAATTAACTACTAGGGGGTTATAAGGCATTGTGATTTATCTTGGTTAAATCCTCAGTATTCCATTTCCAGGGTCCAATTCCAACTTTTCCACTTTCCAACCATAAAATCCAATTTTCAGTCATTCCTTCCTCGGCGTACCTATGGCATCATCAGTAACCAGAACTCTCACCACCTGGTCAGTCCCTCTAGGCTCACCTAGTACTTCACTCAGGGGCCTTTTCAATAGTTCCTAGCTCATAGTACCCAGGAGTATAATTTCATAAAATCCATATGGACTCTCCATTGAAGATCAGCTAGATCAACCAACGAGATCTAGTTTACCAAAAAGAGCCATGGACTCATCCGTTGAAGACCAGCAAGGCCAATCAACCAGATCTATGCCCGTGTTTAGAAAACAACTCCAACTCATTTTCTTCCTGGACATATGCGTGGGTATCTTGGGTGACCCAGAGCTCGTGCACCGTATGGTCAGCACCCTCTAGATTCCTTCGCAGATGACCTAGCGCTTCACTCATAGGTTGCTTCCTCGGCCACTCATCCACCATACCGGAAGCTCACCATTTTAACCAAACCGAGGCTGGTCAAGACCTCAGTCGATCTTGCCACGTGAAACATCTTTCTTTGACTCTCTGTCAGCTATTGCAACATTTTCCACTTAGGTCCCCACCATGACCTCATTCTGTAAGAGAGTCAAAATGCTTCCCCCAACATACTTGACGTCAATCTTTAAAAAAACAGGTTTCACATACAAATACAGTCTCCGAGTAAAATTCACATCTTTCCGTATCATTCCATCATTTCACATCATTCTTCATCAATTCTCATTACTTCACATCATTTCTCATCATCCCTTATTTTTTGACATTATTCTACATCAATTCACATCTCCCCACATTATTCCACATCAATTCACATCATCCCACATCATTTCCACATTCATTCACATCATCCCACATCATTTCCACATTCATTCACATCATCCCACATCATTTTCACATTTATTCACATCATCCCACATCATTGCCACATTCATTCACATCATCCCACACAATTTTCACATTTATTCACATCAACCACATCAATCTCATCAATCCACATCACTCCACATATCAATCCACATTAATCCACACATCACTTATCATCACTCCACATCATTCCACACATCCCACATATCACTTCTCATCACTCCACATCATTCCACACATCCCACACATCACTTCTCATCACTCCACATCGTTCCACACATCCCACACATCAACCATATCAATCCATGCATTCCACATCCTTCCACACATCACTCCACACATCACCCACATCATTCCACACATCAATCCAATTCTTACAAACAAGATGGTCTCTTTTCACTTTAAGCGAATCAGGTTTGATTATCAACTTTCCTTGATCTAGTTATCAGAATTTTTGTTCCACAATCAACCAGGTTAAAAGTATAGTTACTTTACTTTTTATACTAAGAGAACTTTCTAAGTCTCAACCAATTACTTGGCTCAGTTACAGGCAACTTTTTCTCAACTCAATTCAATTAAGTCTAAATTTCCATTCACTTTTGGATCCTCGATCCTTTCAAGAATTCCAAATTCCTTTCCCAGGGAATCTAGGAATAAGTCAGTCATAATTATTTACGTTCATCTAACTACGCATGTTTCTGGTCTTTTTCTGGGAAATCCTTTTCCCGTTCAGAATGTGACCCAAGATTCTATTTTTCGAGAATCTAGACGTATACTTCATAATTCCAAAAGTTAAATATGTTCATGATTCCTCTTTCCGATTAAAATTTATCCATGTTTTCTCGATGCATTCCTATAAGTATTTTCCCATTCTTTTCTCAATTTTCCCAAAATAAATATGCTCAATAATTCTCTTTTTGAATAAAAGACATGCACACGACCTTATGGGATTTACAAAATCAATTATACCCATAATTCCTCTTTCAGTATAAATATTTATGCACACATACTAATTCATTTTTATCTAAATGAATTATATTCATAGTCATTTCCATAATTCTCATAAATTGAATGAATCTAAAAAATTTGTGCATAATCTTCTTTATTTTTTTGAAAAATGAATCATTCTCAAAACTTCACTTTTAGCATAAAACTGATTATGCGTAAATTCATTTCCTAATGATAAACATTCTGCTATAGTTTCCTCGTATTTTCTATGAAATGAGAATGCCTAAAATTCCACTTTTAACATAAAATTTATTATGCGTAAATTCATTTTCTAATGATATAAATTTTGCCATAGCTTTCCCACATTTTTTATAAAATGATAGTGCTTAAAACTCCACTTTTAGAATAAAATTTATTATACATAAACCTTCATTTTCTAATGATAAGATTTTGCCATAACTTTCCCACATTTTCTATGAATTGAGAATGGTTAAAATTTTACTTTTAATATAAGATTAGTTTATGCATAAATCAAAGCTTAAACATAAACATTAATTCATCATAAATCAAGAAAAGCATGGTTTTAAGAGGAAACCCATAAAATAAAATGCTTCCCAAACATGAGGGAGGTTAGGAAGAAGATTAACATTAAAAAGAGAGTAAACATCATTGTTTAGGCTTACCCTTGGTTTGCTTGATTCTTGACCTTGGAAAAGTTATGTAGCCTTCAAAGAAGAGGCTTGGCCACCAAGAAAAGAGGGTAATCTTCAATAGAAGAAGAGGTTTAGTGAAGCACCAAAGCTTCACAATGGAGAGGCAATGAAGAGGGAAGAGAAAAATACACTAAATTAAAAATTACACTAGTATGTAAATACTCTAAGATGAAAATACAAAGGAATTGGGGTCTTATAGGTGAGGGAGGCCACCAACCAAGTCCAACTAGAATCTAGAGGCTTCCAGCTTCAGTTTGATCCAATTTGGACAAGTTTTGGACCATGTGAATGATGTGGCATTGATCATATCTTCTAAGATTGCCCAAGACGAGTTGCTTCAATGCAACTTGTCTCACAAAATACAACTCTTAATATCTTAAGTGTACAAACTGGGCAATTTTCTACGGTACCCTTGAATTTGTTTACACACTTACAAGCCAAGGACGAGAGATAGTAAAAAAGAACGCAAAAGATAATACTTCAACATGGGTAGAAGAACATGCTTTAAAGCAGAACACCCAAAAGAAAAAGCAAAACCTTCTAAACCCAAGAAAAACAAGGGACAACAAACATGAGTTATACCAAGACATAAGGCACTCCATAGAATAGGACTATGAGGATTCACAAGTTTCCAAATAGACCTCATTAAGAATTATCAGAAGGCCAAGTGTGCTAGTGTACACATTGGGTACTTTTGAAAAATCTGAGAGTCAAAAAGAGGATGAAAGTGAATGGGAATATAAAACAGAAATGGGATCTGAACCTGAAACAAAAACTGAAACATCCATGGTTCCTTTCGAAGATTCTATCATGGTATGGTTGGATTTTCATACCGGTAATGATGTTAAGCGCAAATGCGCATTGATTAGCCCTCGAGCTAGTCATAACATCATGATAATAGACACTTGGGTGTCATTGGGACAACCTAAACTCATCCCTACTACAGACAATAGTCTAGTGATTAAGCTAATCTAAGGTGGGTAACGCTAAAGCATAAACATGATGATTAACTCTTAAACTAATTAAGCAAGACACTTAAGCACAATTAGGTTACAAGATTGAGACTTGTACTCATATAGAGACTAAGGAGCTTGCTTCATGTTTCATTGCTTGAAATGGCCCCCTTTTATATAAGGAGGTACACCCTTGGGCTTATACATCAATGTCGGATAATTCCCTTTGCTCACGTGGCTTCATTTTGGACTTTGCTCTTCCTTTTCTTACTTAACTCACTCCCTATCTCTTCCTTGTGCTCTATAGCACCACATTTCTGGTAATGTGACTTGGAAACACGATGCACGCAGGATTCCAATCATACTTAGGTATGTGGCCCGCTCTATTTGGCCACCTAGCATTCACATGCAAGGGAATAAAGGTGTAGCATGAATTTTTTAAGAACATTTACAAGCTAAAATTACAGTGTGCAAAAACAGATGTATGCAAAAGGTACATGTGTTTAAGATTCAAAATGCTCATATGCCCATATTCATTGTTGGCTGCTATATACCACATTATGGCTCTCCTCACTATGACGCATTTGGGATCAATAAGTTAGACCCCTTTGGGTATTTGTGCATGGACATAGATGCCTACTCAAAGGAAGGCGTGGTGATAATGGTGGGTGACTTGAATGGAAGAATTGGAAACATGCAAGTCTAACTTATCAATTTTCTCAAAAGGAGACATTTGAAAAAGAGGCTAAGATGGAAGTGGATGCAAGTATGTTATGTGATGTCTTAAAGAAGAGCTCCCAACCAAGTTGTATTCATGATCGATGGGATAATTTAAAGGATGCGTTATTGGAAGAAGCTACCCTTATTATGGGAAAAACTTACTAATTAAGGAAAGATGCAAGAGAACTACCCTACAATGCATGGTTTGATAACGATTGTAAAGCTGCGAGAAAGGCACTCCACACTCTTTTAGATACACGTCAAGAGGTGAGTGGTATAGAAGGAATATTGAGGTTTAACATGAAAGAAAAAATTAGAAGTTTCAGAGTGAAAAAGGAGTGGAAAGATGCTATAGCTTTTGTGAAACAGCTAAGAAAATTATGGAGAAATGTGAAAGAGAAGAAAAACAAAGTGATGGGTGATTTCACATAAGAAGAAATTTTGACATATGTCAAACAAATGTATACCCACCTAGATGCACCCCCACCACGACAACACAAAACACTCGCAATCACTATGGAGGAATGGAGAAAGACATTAAAAAATTAGCACAACTGGACAAGCGACTAATACATTACTTATATGCCCTAAGCTTATTAAATGGACTGGAGGACATACAAGGTAGTGGATAGACGGATCATTTAACCAAGCACTTAAGGATTGTTTTCCACAAGATTGGCAAGAGAATTGGATAAAACCTCTCTATGAGGGAGGAGACATGAATTACCTCACTAACTATACAACCATTATGGTGAGGATCCAACATAGCCAAGTTATACACCACAATTATCAAGAACAAAATTAATACTTAGGATGAGAAAGCAAGAAAAAAGGCTAAAGGGCAAGCTGGTTTCAGACCTAAACATAGAACAACTACAACTAACCACCTGATCACTCGTCTAATGGAGGAAATTCGATTACAAGAAAAAGCTTTATATTGTTGCTTTGTAGAGTTCAAAAAGGCATTTGACATTGTCCCATGAGATAATCTATGGGGAGAGAATGCAACACATAGGGGTGCTTCGCATTTGAGAATAGTCGTTGCTTAATTATATGAGATCATATGCCAACTTAAAACTAGATCAAGCTTATCATTTGATTTCCTCAGTACTATGGGTGTCAAGCAAGGCTACCCCTCCCACCCTCTTTGGCTTATGCATTGATCGCTTGGAAGAGCTTATACATGAGGAGATGAATCAAATGTGGTTACATGGGCCGTCCATAGGTGCCTTTTCCATCATGCTTCTATTGTATGCAAATGATCTTGTCCTCTTTGCACTCGAGGTGGAAGTACTACAACATTTTCTACACATATTACAAGAGTTTTACAAAGGCAGTGGTCTCTCAGTAAATGTAGCAAAGACCAAAATGATGGTTATTAAGACCATCCAACCTTTATAACTCCCTCTTATCACATATGAAAACCAGCCTATTAAGTTTGTCCAAAATTTCAAATAGCTTGGCATTGATATCCCATGTAATCATAGGTGGAGCCAATGTGTGTAATGCCGTCTTGAGGTGGGATTGACAAAATACTACTAGTTTAAGAGTAATTGCAATAGAAGTGACACAAGAAGGTGGCAAGCACATGCTATGCTTTTGATGCATGTGTGACATAGATAATACTATATGGAGTAGAAGTATGGGGAGGTACATCCAGTTGGAATGACATAGAAAAAATTTAAAAGGAACTTATTCACACATTAGAGAGAACTTTAAGCAACTTCTAGATGATGTGAAGATATACAATAGCTTCTGTGGACAAGATTCTTTTCTCCCACCATGCTAGGCACATTTCTCAACCAACTTTTGGATCATAGACAACACCTTGTAAGTATTCAAAATGCTAGCCCCCCTGAAACCCTTTCGTTTAAAAGGAGAAGTATTTATCCTTTATGACAAAATTCAGTCCTTTGTGTCATATATGGCTCCTTGTAGATGATAATACCTAATCTTATCTTGTCTAATCTCACATACATACATACACATATTCAAATATAAATAATTTATATTTATAAATAAATAAATTTATATATACACACACTTACACATCTATAAACAAATTTGTATATGTGTATATTACACACACACACACATATAATTTTAATTAATTTAGATTAAATTTTAATGGGTGAGGATGTGTAGTGAGGTGTTACTCTCAAATAAATTCATCTTACATGTAATCTCTCTCTCTCTCTCTCTCTCTCTCTCTCTCTCTCTCTCTCTCTCTCTCTCTCTCTCATAAATAGAAAATATATTACCAAAAATTACTTTGAAAATGGCCACATGGCTACCAGGTGATGTACTAGCTTTCCCTTACTAATTACTCCAAACCACAAGTGTAGCTCGGAGTACCCTCATCCAATATATAGCCATGTCATTCCCCACCAAATGAGCTGACTCCAAGGAAGAGACTTGCCATACTAGTAGCCCTTTTATATGACCTATGTGGGTTGTAATACCAACTTTGACATCAAATATGAAGACATTCCTATTTAACTAGAGATGCCACAAACTTGCTCACTTGAAAAAATGAAAGAAAATTGAATGTTTTGGGTTATCCGGCTCATTTAGAATCTTGCTAAAAATCCAGTCTTTGACCTTTATGGGCTTATCTGCTGTCAACGAAATCCATACGCGAGAAAGGAAATCCCACACCTTCTTTGCTACACCGGACATGAAATGAAAAGATGCGGGCATGTTTCCAAGCATGTAGTACAAAACACACAATTACCAGAAGCAATCCACTGCTTTTGCAATTGGTCCCCCAATGGCAGTTCTCCAACTAGTATGCACCATAGGAACACCTTTCCTTGATATGGAATCTTAGACCACCAACACTGTAAGATTACTTCCTTCCACCAGGCCCTACTTTTCCTGATGTTCCATATGCTATTAGCCTTCTCAGTTATCCTCCAGTGCTTATCTTCCGCCATCATATGGTACACTTGATTTGTTTCATGATGTTCCATATCCTATTAGTCTTCTCAGTGATTTAGTGCTTATCTTCCACCATCATATGGTGCACTTGATTTGTTGTATGCTGGACAATGTCTTGAGGCTTTCAAAATGACCAATCTAACCAAGGTTGTTGATCCTCCAACTGAGGAATATCACCAAACAGTGTATGTTCTGCTCTCACCTTCTTCCATAATTGTACATATCCATGTGGAACCTGAAAATATTGACAGATTTTTTGAAAAGACAATTAGCGGCCTCTACGTGGCAACAAAGCATCCATAATTCTCATTAGTCCCAATCGAGCCATTCTATTGAATTTTGGGTGCTCAACAAGTTTGTCAGGCCACTTCAAAAGTCATGAAGTAGCCAACACCTCACCTACCATAGAATTCAACTACAACCGTTGATCTGAAGGCTTCCATTTAGTGTGTGCCAACACCTCCTTCCATGAGATCATCAAATGAGAAAGGAGAGGTGAAGCCACCACTTGAACCTATTGGGAACCATTCACTACATCCCACCATGTACCATCAATCCTGGTATTACCATGCACAAGTGCAACCTCCTCTATTACGGCCTTAGCCATTACCACCCATGGCTCTTGAGATACACACATATCTTACAATAAAGGCCATCTCCTATAGCGACCATATATAATATGACATCTAATAGGTTGCCCCTCCACTTCTCTTTTGGAGAAGTGACATGTTCCCAAGAAATCCATATCTTCCTTGGCTTATTTCTTGCTCTTTTCTGTAGCATAAATCTAATTGGCTATTGTATCTAATGCAAAGCTTTGCCCGTTCACGGTGGCAATAAAGGCAAGAGAAAAGATATCATGCTAATCATAATGGATTGTGCCACTTTGAGCTGAATATGCATAGGCTAACCCTGATATTTCCAATACACAAACTTATCATTTATCCTTGTAGAAATCTATGTCAACAAAGCCTGTGAATCAACATCAACTCCAATGGGATAACCCAAGTGGCGTGTGATGCATCCCCTTTGTGTGACCTGTTCATTCCATCCCAAACCAAGCAAATCACTTGGTACAACTTATCAGAGTAGATTTCTGCATATTAATGTATAACCTTGAAGCAAGACCAAAAGTATCCCAAACAGCCATAGCCTTCTGAACATTATCTCTTTGAGCCTTAAGGAACATGAAAGAATCATCTACGAATGCCTGGCTGACCATCTGCTCTCTGCTTTGGAAGAGTAAGCCCTACAACTTCATCATCCTCCACTAGCTTATCCAATTGAGATAAGATTGGATGTGTAACAATTGCAAACAAGAGAGGGCTAAGTGGGCATCCCTGCTTGACCGATCTCGTTAAATGAATGGGCTTAGTCACCCGACCATTAATCACAAGCCTATCCACAACATGTTTGCTAATAGTATAAATCAAAGATGACATATGAGGGCCAAATCCCATAGCATGCATAAGCTATGAAAGAAAAGACCAATGAACGTGACCATAAGCCTTTTCAATATCCAGTTGAATCATAACCACCTCTTTCCTCACATACATTCTCTCTCTCTCTCTCTCTCTCTCTCTCTCTCTCTCTCTCTCTCTCTCTCTCTCTCTCTCTCTCTCTCTCTCTCTCTCCACACACACACACACACACTTGCAATAAATGTACAAGCCCAATCTTCCAACTCGTAGGCATGATATTTGTATTCGACACCTCTTGAAAAATAGAAGCAAGAGGGAACTTCAGCTCAATCAACCTAATTTGTGAAAATCTCATTGGGGAGCCCATCCCATCCTCGACTTTTCCCTTTAGGCAAATGTTTCAACACATCTTCCACCTCATCCGTAGAAATACATCTTTCCAATTCATTTGCAAAAACATCTGATACCTAGTGATGAACCAAGTGAAACAAAGACTCTCTAGCCTGCAATGGCATCAGGAGATATGACCTCCTGCAGACCCAATAAATGGCAATAAATGCCCATACACACATCTAGAACACAAGTAGGATCTGTAATCAATACTCCTTGCCTATCTTGCATCCTGATAATATTCTCACGTGCATGCTCTTGTTGCAAACGAGCAAAGAATGTATGCGACTAACAATTAGAATCCATTAGGGCATCCATTCAAGCTATAAGCTTATATCTCACATATTGATTCTCGTGCAATGTTGCAACCTGATGGGACAACCAATCAATAGTTATCTCAATGTGAAGGGGCAAGAACCGTCCTCTTGAACCACCTGGCTCAAATCAACTAGCAACGATTCTATATTTCGCAACTTCTCCCTAAAATATGATGCATTATAAATCCCATACTGGCGAGCATGCTTTTGAATATTGAACATACAACACTCCCAAGGTGACACCCCAATAGAGATTACATGGCCTCAAAAGTTTTGTAACACCTACAACATAAACTGATGGAAAATAGTATGCTCCAAGAAATTTTGGTTATCCTTCAAAGAAGCCTTCCCCAATAATGGCCTATAAGCATCCAAAGAATGGGCATGCATCTCCAATACTACCAAAGGGAAATGATCTCACAAAATTTTATTATATTCCACCTACATGGATAATATCTCTAGGAGAAACAAATCATCCTAGAAAATATACATTCGGTCCAGACAAGCTCTTGTACACCCACATACTATTGAGAGGTATATGTAAATCTTGTCTCATGCATGTGAAGCCATGGCCACATATCTTGTTTCAAAACTTGATTGGCAAACACATTCTAGTTGATCCTCTCTCCGGCCCATCCATAATCGAGTGAGGTGTAGAAGCATGCTCCGGCAATTCATATACATTAAAATCACCCACCAGCACAAAGCCAGGCTTAGCGTTACACAAACACAATAAATCATCCCATAATTGACAATGTTGTGTAACACCATTAGGTGCATACAGCCCCACAAGCCATAATGTTTCATCCATAAACTCCACTTCCACAACAATGAACCGCCCCCAAATTCTATGGCCTTTGGCCTTCCAAAAGGTAGCTTAATACCACCCAAAAGACTGAGTCTTGACTTGATCCAAGAATGGGGTCAGATGCCTACAAATGAAGCTACTTCTATAAGCTCTTGGAAGCCCTTCGAATTGGCCGACTGCTGATCGGCTAGCTCCATGGACACATAAATACATAAATGCTGCCAATGTGAAGTGAAACACCTTCTTTGTCTGGCCGACGAGTTCTTGGTCTAATAGGATGCCTTTCAATGCTTATCAAAGGCCTGCTCTATTGCCCTAGACTACTGTTTATCTGCTATCGACTTAAAGGATTGGCCTTAAGGTTAGCCATGACCATTAGTGATGCTTTGATTAGTACCATCTTTGGCTATTTAAGAGCCTCAAGCTAATGCAAAAAGTGTGTGTCTTTGAGTCATTAGTGATGCTTTTATTAGAGTACCATGTTGTTTGCACTCTAAGTAATTAAAGTTAATGATTCTAATCTCTTCATTATGAAGGTGGTGAATTGCAATCCTCCCTAGATAAGTCAAATTTTAACTGTATGGATACCTACATGGGCATCTTCTCTTAATGGCTATCATCACTATGTGTCTTTTATAGATGACCATACAAGGAAAGTATAGGTGCATTTTATGAAGGAGAAGAGTGAAGTATTTGGGCATTTTTAGAATTTTAAGGTGCTTGTTGAGAAATAGAAAAGAATGTATATTAAATTTCTATGGTTAGATGGAGGTAGTGAGTACATGTTTAATGAGTTTTATGCATCCTTGAGAACTTGTGTTATCACTAGATAGCTTACATACACACTGTAGAAAAATGATGATTATTGTGAGTAGAGGTTGCTGTGGTGACACGTGAAAGTGTAAACATGTGGTGACATATCTAGTGGGCCAGAAAAGAATCTAGATGAAGAATTTTGGATACCATTTATCTACACATGTGGTGTAAGGAAGACAAGACCTATGCATGCACTAAGGAGGTTATCTAGAGACAAGTATCTAGTACACAGACTTAGTTATGATGGTTTTGGTACTATGCATTATTTATATGACACATGTTATACATGATGTTGAGACCACTTGTGTGGAAGAAGCTATAGACACTGCTAAGAGGCAATGTATGATAAGATAAATGCAATAGATGAGAATGGTATTTGGGATCTATTCACATTACACCTAAGGATAAGAAAGCTATTAGGTCCAAATGGGTGTATAAGACTAAACACAATTTGGATGAAGTAAAAAGCAAGATTGGTTGCAAAAGGGTTTGCACAAACTCATGAATGAGGAAAGATTTAGTCATGTTGCAAAGATATCAATAGTGAGATGTGTGATTGCTTTGGCAACATAGAGGAATCGATGTCAAGAATACATTCTTGAATGGTGAATTGCAAGAAGATGTGTATATGGTATAATTGCTAGGTTATGAGCATCCAAAATACCTAGTTTTTATATTCATAGCCATTGTGATTTATGTGGATGATTTGATTGTGATTGGACACAGTGGTGGTGATGGGGTTGCATATGTAAAGCAATACTTGGTGGGAAATTTTAAAATGAAATCCTTGGGGGAGTTGAGATATTTTCTTAGGATTGAAGTCTAAAGAGTGAAATGGGTATGTGGTTGATGCAAAAACATCATGGCGGCTTAGATATGTTATCTAAGTATAGTATGATAGGTTGCAAACCTATTTGTACTCCCTTGGAAAAAAATGTGAAGCTCAACAAATTTGATGTGGGAGAGTTTCTTGAGAATCCTACCATGTATAGATGGCAGTGATGATGACTATGAGGCCAAGCCTCAAATATAAAGTGGGAGAGTTTCTTGAGAATCCTACCATGTATAGATAGATGGCGGTGATGATGACTATGAGGCCAAGCCTCAAATATAAAGTGGGGTTTATAAGTTAGTTAATGTAGGTACTATGAAAACCACATGTTGCACAATAGCTCAATGGTGGCAGAAGGCACAGTCAACCCACTCCACACGTTGTGAGCACCACCTCAATATCGCACGTGTGGAGGTGGCTAACTGTAACCACCAGAGAGACATTGCCAAACAAGAAGTCTCAGCTTAAAAGGGTGACTGATCTCACTACTGATAGATACACAGATACATATATAGAGATAGATATAGACACTCATATAGAATGAATGTATGAAGGGTGTAGTTATTGTATGATCTCAACTGATAGTTGACAGTCTGTGGTGTTATGAAGCTTGTTATAGAGATAGTACTCAGGAAGTGATAGTCTGTGTTGGGCAATTCTGTAATAGTCTACAATACTTCTAGAAACTAGTCAAGAACAATGTTGCCATTTCATCATGTTTATTGCTCTCTACATTGTGTGGATTAAGTATGCAGTGTCTCTGTTTTAATGAACATGTTGTGTATGTGTGAGAGAGTGAGTGAGATATGTAGTGGAGAGATGTGGAGTGAGAACTAAGAGAGTGTGAGTGAAGGTTTGCTCAGTAGAGTGGTGTTATGTGTGCCCATATGACCATTTAAGAGTTGGTGTTTGTACCTGGAAACTCTAGTGGTGGGTGATATACATCTCCCACGGCAGTGTGTCACCCCAGATTGTTGTCTTGCCATTCCGTTGAGAGGGAAATTAGCAAGAAACACATGGCGATCTTGCTAGGAAATGCAAACATTTTACTAGGGAAAATCAATTTCCTACTGGGTCAAACTTCCTACTGAGAACTGTGTTGAGGAAGATCCTTACTGTGCAACTCTACTAGACCACTACTCCAGCTCCATGAGGAAACCTCCTGCGGGAAGAAACTCTACAATATCTTGGTTGGAAATCTCTCAAGTTGAGGAAATCACAACAACAACAAAGCAGGAAAACCTCAGCTAAGTAGTACTCTGCACCTTTCAGGCAAAGGAAAGTTGTGGGTCCACTTAAAACAAGTCTGCGGAGAAACCATAACATGGAAGAAACTTTCCGAAAAAGTCAGTGTAGAGAACCTTTCACCACACAACCTAACTAGATTCAACATGCTTTCCGCATGTTCATAAATCTAAGGATGGTGAAAAGTAATTCCTTCCAAGAGATCCTCTAGGAAGCTCGCAACTGGGAGTGCCTCCTACCATTTACAATCAAGAAGTCGGTGCAAAAACTTGTGCAACCCTGTACGAGCAAGAGGAAGTGTCAGAATTCAGGCACAATTTGGACCAAGAAAAGGAGTGCCAAGAGTGAGAAGCTGGGCACAATCCAAGTTTAAAAAGCCTAAAAAGGGTAGAGGAACAAAACCAAGAAGAATAACCACAACAAAAACCCCCAGAAAAGGTTCAAGGGAGCCATGGCATCATTAGCCAAACATTTCTTGGTGTTCTCAAGAGAGAAAGGGGAAGATGCAGATCTTGCATGTGAGGAGGTTTGAGTAATAATGGAAAGTGGCCAGACCTCAAGATGTGGAGAAGCTAGAGCTGATGAAATCCGTAGAGATGCTTTCATGAATACCTTCAAAGACAGAGCCACGGAGGAGTGGGTGTCAAGATATCAAGATAACCATTTCCAGATCTATGAAGAGGTCGTGACTGCTTTTTTGGGAAGATTCCACAAGATAAAGTCTGCAACTCAACTCTTTGATCAAATGAGAGAGCTCAGAGGACATGGATGTGGAAGCCTGTGCAACAAAGGTGCTAAACTTGAGGCAGAGAGTGGCGAAACAAACCCAACCCTCAATGCAAATTGTTGCTAATTGGTTTGTCCAAGGGCTTAAGCCAGACATTCATGCAGCAATTAGCACAAAGCAACAAGAGGAAACTGAAGATGAGTTTGAGGAATTGGTTGAGTCGGTTCCCGAAAATCTTGTTGAGTTCCTGCCATGGCAACTTGGCATCCTTGATGCCAGCAATGTGACTAATCACATCATCATCAAGATTTTGAGCGATGAGGCCCAATGCTTTGTTGTTTTGAAGTGGCTCAACCTCCACTACTTCTTCATCCTCAATAAGGTGCCAAAGCCCCTTACGTATAAGCAAGTACATGGTCTTGCTTTGCCATGTGAAAAAACCATCACCATTAAATCTTGAGACAACTTCTACATGATCCATGATTGGGTGCCTTTATACATGTTACATGTGGATGAAGTAATAAGGCATTATGCAAAAGCAAAGGGTGAAAACATGGAAGTAGCAGACAATCAAATGAAGGAAAAAGAAGTAGATTATGAAAAAATAGAGGGCTTAAAATTAAGCAAAATCTAGTAGGAGAAAGCCTTGGAAGAAATTAAATGGGCCCGGAATCTGGAGCAAGAAGAAGAGATCTAGGAGATCCGAAAGTGGGTGCAAAAGCAAAAGAAGAACCAGGAAAATAATGCCACAAAAGTAAGCTCGGACAAACTACCGTGGAGGTAAATTTAGGGGATGAAAAAGAAGAAAAGCATATAAACATCAATGTGGAACTAGAAGAAGACTTCAAACAGGAGTTGGTGTCCTTACTAAATAAATACCAAGATGTCTTTGCCTGGTCATATGAAGATATGGAGAACATCGACCCTAAATTCTTCCAACACAGCATCAACTTAAAAGAGGGAGCGATACCTGCTGTCAGACAGTAGAGGTACAGAATGAACCCCGATTATGCAAAGCAAGTCAAAGAGGAAATTGATAGACTATTGAGGGTCGGTTTCATCGTGCCAATGGAAAAAGCTGCCTGGATAACCCCAATTGTAGTAGTTCCCAAAAAGAACATGAAAATTAGAATCTATGTGGACTACCGCGCACAGCTGAATGCCACAACAACAACTAACTCATATCCCTTTCCACTTCCGTTCATGGACTGGATGAGGTAGCCATAAAGGAGATGTACTCTTTTCTGGATGGTTTCAGTGGGTACAACCAAACGAGAATATGGGTCCGAAAAACAGGGAGAAGACCGCCTTCATCATTGAATGGGGTGTCTTTGTGGTGTTTGGCTTGAAAAATGCACCTGCTACCTTACAAAGAATGGTGCATGAGATTTTCTGACTACCTGACAGATTTCATGAAATCTTTTGTGGATGATTTAAACGTGTCCAGAGATAAGGCAAAGTGCATTTATCATATGAGGTTATTTCTACAAAGATGCAGAGATACAAGGCTGAAGTTAAATCTAGCCGAGTGTGCTTTTGTAGTGAAATCCGAAACATTGTTAGGACACATTGTGTCAGCCCAAGGATCCGGCTAAGGCAAAGGGGCCATGTCCAAAATGTCTTCTTCTCATAACATTAAGCATTCTTCTCATAACATTAAGCAACTTGAAAGGTTCCTTGGTAAGGTGAAGTGGCATGCTATATTTTTGAATATCTATCACATATAGTTTACCCATTGTATGCACTTACCGAGAAAGATGCAAAGTATGAATGGAGCCCGGATTGTCAAAAGGCATTCCATTAAGAGCATGGTGTCATTTGCACTAGTGATGATCAATCCTCTAATGTTCCATGTTTATGTAGATGCTTCAAACAGAGCAGTGGGTAGTGCATTGATGCAGGAAAAGTAAAAAGGTTATATGTAGCCCATCCATTATGCTAGCAAATCCCTCACAAGGGCAGAAAGGAACTACAACACAACAGAGCGTGAAGTCCTTTCAATGATCTATGCCCTGAACAAGTTCCAACACTATCTCTTGGGAAACAAATTTGTTTTCTATGTGGACCATCAAGCCCTCATTTATTTGGTGATGAACAAAGCTTTTCTGGTACGAAAAATGGCAAGATGGATGCTCCTACTTCAAGAATTCCAGTTCACCATCTAGCACACACCCGAAAAAGAAAATGAAGTGGCAGACTTTTTGTCTAGACTGGATTCCAAAGAACCTACTCTAGATGGAGTAGATGATCAACTCCCAGATACCAACTTATTCACACCAGCAACAGTTGTTGCTGAAGTGGAAGAAAACTGGCAGAAGGGTGGCCACTCTCTGTAAGGGTGGCTAGACCACAAAATCTCATATCTCCACAACCAATCAAAGTAAGGATAGTAAAAAAGAAAGTGACCAAGTGTGCACCAGCCCAATCCATGTCAACAACACAAAAAGACACGATGTTGGCATAAGCAACTGCATGGAGGACAAGTGTCACAACACCATTAAAACTCCACTTGCAACAGTAAGACGGCAAGAATGCTTTAATGCTATTAAGCCAAGAAGGTGGGCATGATATGAATCAAGAGTCACATCACATTGAAAATTGGGAAGACAAAAATGATAACGCACCAAAAAAGAAGCGAAATGGAGAAAACATCGCAAAAAAGAGCATAAGGAGTCTAAACACGCACATTCACAATTTGCCCTCTTGCTCTCACAACTTTCTCACCCATTAGCAGCACTCTCTTAGAAAGATAGCGCCATGCCGAAGATCAACAAGTCTCTAAGGCCAGTCAAAAGGCCTGAGAAAAGCCTATGCATGCCCATGATGATCCCTGATATGAGAAAGAAAGAACATCAGGAGTGTCTAAACAAGTGTGGGTTTGAAAAACTACTATAGCACAAGTGGGAGGAGCTGTAAGACCCCAAGGATGGGGGGAAGTTGATCAATCAATTTCTAGAGACCAACACTGTGCACATAGAGGGGAAGGATCCCATAAAAGTTTTAGAGCTTGCAGTGCATCATGCACTAATATTGTCAATGGATGGAGCAATGGACACAAACTTGAAGCCGAGGGTGGAAGAAGAAATCCCAAAGATTGGCAACATACACCAGGTGAAGGACGTGGCAGATGAAACTCGACGACGAGAACAGTTCTTTCATATTTTTCTTGTGAACGCCATGTTCATGGGCAAGACGGAGGATATGTCCAATAAAAATTACAGACTACTCAAAGCAACAGAAGTAGGAGAAAAAATAAATTATGCTTCCATTTACAAAGAAAATCTGGCAAAGAGGGAAGCCACCTGGGCTAAGGAGAAACAGCTAACAGTAGTGCATGTGCATCTAAGGGGGGTGATTGCTCAGGCTGCCAGGTCGATGGATCTCCGAAAAAAAGACGTCTATGCCAAACAGCAACACAAGGAAGCCGGAGGATCCTCGAAAGCTTCCAAAGTGACCTTCAGTTCATTTGATGATGATATAAATGATGAGGAGGAATGGCAGAAGATTGCCCAAAAAGCCAGCAACAAAAAGAGAAAACACATAATAGATGAAGAGATGTTGCCTGGACTCGGAAGAGTTCAACAAACAGAAATCAAAACAAGAAAGAAAAAGGGAGCTAGAGGAGAGATAGAAGCAGGAAACCATTGCAAAAGCTGAAAAGAAGAAGAAGCTGCTAGAAGAAGAGGAAAAGAAAAAGGAGGCAGAAGAAAAGAGAAGGAAGGAGGAAGAAGAGAGAAAGAGGAGAGAAGGAGAACAACATAAAAAGAGAGAAGAAGCAACTCAAAAGGGGAAGCTGCCCATAAGAACAGAAATTGTCATACCAGTAGAAGTGTGACCTTGGGTGGTGACTCTGGCGGCGCAGAAGGTGTAGGAAGGCCCAAGCCACAGCTTCAAGCTACCCAGAGAGCTAGAGGCGGAACTCCCCAACTAGCAGCTACACATGAATAGAGGGCTGATGTCTGTGGCCCATAACATCCTCTCGCAGGCTCTCACTTCGATGGAATATGAGACGAAGGCCCACAGCACAATCAATCAAATGTGTGCCCTGAACCATAAACAACATGGAATGCTAAAATGAATGCCATAGCTAAAGCCAAAGATTTAGAGAACAAATCACAGATGATGGCACAACAAAATGAGCAGATGCAGAAAAAGATCGCCTACGGCGAAAAGGCCCTAATACAATAGAAAGAGTTGAGTGAGGGGAAGATCAGAGCCCTCATGAGTGAGAAGTGCCTGCTATACAGGTTTAGGTGGAAGGGCTCCGAGCAGAATTAGCAAAAGCAAAAAAAAGCCAGTGAAGGTCTAGGTCGAAACCATCCAAGGACTGAAGGATGAAGTACTGGACAACACAACCGCATTGGTGGTCACCCAGTCAGAAGCCCAAGCCCTGAAGAACCAGGAAGAAGAAGAAGAAGTTTTGTGCCTTCTGCTAGATGCCAAAACAACCAGTAATAAAAACAACAAAGGCCAGACTCACCAAGATCTAGGATCAGGCAACTGTAAGCCCTGATAGAAATTCAAGATCAAATGTCTTGCAAGCCACAACAGGTCATTCATGACCTAGAAAAAGATGACGATACAAATAGGGAGCCACAGCAGCAGTAGTAGTAGCACAACAGAAATAGTAAGTAGACCATAAGCCCCCCAAACCGAGTGCTTCTAGAAAGGGAAAGCAAGTAGAAAATGAAGACTAGAGTCTGGTACAAGCACTAAAGGCTACTACTTGGAAAGCATAACACTCGAAAAAGGAGGCAAAGAAGTTAAAAGAAAGAAATAAGGCAATGCAGCAGGAGTTGCAGGATGCCACACCCTCCATGGAGTATGCAGATATATTGAGAGAAGCTCCCCAAGACAGAAATAAGGCCAGAGAGCAAGCAGAGGAGTACAAAAAAAAGCTTGAAAGAGCACAAAATTTGAAATAGACACCATCAATGAGCTGAACGCACTGGAGTTAGAAATGCAGCACTACATGGAGAATGAAAATCACAGAGAAGACGGGCCTGGAGACTGGGAAAACTACAAAGCTACCCTCCAGATGTAAACAGAGGAGGCATGGCAAATAGCATAAAGGGTACAGAAGACCCAGAAGACAAGGCTACAATGGAAGCTGGAGATAAGGGAAGCAAAGGAAGAAATGGCCAGACTCCAAGCAGAACTCGCAAAGGTAAAGGCCGATGCAGAGCTAGCCACAGAAAGCACAAAAATGTTGTCACCCGCCGGAGTACCCAAAAAGGAGTGCGGAGAGCTACTGGTTGAGGTCTGGAAGTTGTATGACACCAACCAATCTCCGACAAAGAAAATGAGCACCTGAAAGACTGATTGGTCAATAGCTCAGTAGCTCTGTGGGCCAGCCTGGACAATCCATTCTTTGAGGCTTCACATGTGATGTTCTTTAAGCTACTGAGAGCTAATAAAGAGCTACCGCATTATTTTCAGAATGCAGACAGAATAAGATCCATGCTTACTAGGAAACATCTTCCTCTAGAACACCCATGCTCACAATTCTTGTTCTCGTAGAGACGTCCGAGGGAAGGAGGATGCTTCCGCCTAGAATGCAACCACCTACAAGTGCCAATGTCTACTAGTGGGGCACCGGAGACCCAAAAGTGGAAAAGTTACAAAGCCCACCTTCAAATGATCTAGCAGAATATGAAGAAGCTATACATGGTGAGTGGAGGCCCATACCAATGGTGGAAAAGAAGATTGCAGAGCCCACTCAGACCAGTGGTAAAAGTTTTGTATCAGAAGACACCACAAACTGACAACAAGGGTCTGGGTTGCTCACAAGAATAGATAGTAAAATTAAAGAGGATGTAGAAGGATGCCACCTACTCCGATGATATATACATCCTGGACTATACTCCCCTAGAAATGTTCATAAAATTCAAAGAAAATTTTGTAAGGGAAACTGGTTCTGGAGCAGAAGCTCAAGCAGCAGGCATGCTAGGTGTTGCACCCAACAAGTCAGTGGTGGCGGAAGGCATAGTCAACCCACTCCACACATTGTGAGCACCACCTCGGTATCAAATGTGTGGAGGTGGCAAACTATAACCACTAGAGAGCTGTTACCCCAAGAACAAGAAGTCTCAGCTTAAAAGGGTGCCTAATCACTACTGATAGATACATAGATACATATATGGAGATAGATAGATAGAGAGATAGACACTCAGATAGAATGAATGCATGAAGGGTGCAGTTATTGTATGCTCCCCAAGTGATAGTTGACAGTCTGTGTTATGAAGATTGTTATAGAGATAGTACTCAAGAAGTGATAGTCTGTGTTGGGCAATTGCTCTGTAATAGTATGCAATACTTCTGGAAAGTAGTCAAGAGAAATGTTGCCATTTCATCATGTTTCTTTATTGCTCTCACAGCACTGTGTGGATTAAGTATGCAGTGTCTTTGTTTTAATGAACATGTTGTGTATGTGTGAGAGAGTGAGTGAGATATGTAGTGAATAGATGCAGAGTGAGAACTAAGAGAAGTGTCAGTGAAGGTTTTCTCAGTAGAGTGGTGTTTTGTGTGTCCCCATGACCATTTGAGAGTTGGTGTTCATACCCAAAAACTCTGGTGGGTGACTGTACGTCTCCCACGGCATTGCCTGACTGGTCTGTCACCCCCCTAGATTGTTGTCTTGCCATTCTGCTGAGAGGGAAATCAACGAGAAACACCACACTTGGATATGGTGAGGTGTATTATGAGATATATGAAGGGTGATTTACATTATGGTTTGTTCTATGAGCATCACAAGTAAGTTTACACTTGTAGATTCAGGTAGTGCATTTGGAAAAAGATCTACCACTAGTTATGTGTTTACTTTGGGAAGTGCAACAATTTTATGGAGTTCAAATAAGCAACACATGGTTTCTATTTCTAGGAGTGAGGCAGAGCTATTATGGATGTATGTGAGGTAGCTTGGTTCAGAAAGCTAGATGCGGTGCTTCCTATCCTCCTCTTCCTTTTGTCTCCTCATAACCAATTTTGCTTCTTCCTCTCCTTCTCTAACACTGATTTTCTTGCTCCCACTGTCAGCCAAATGTATAGTGTTTAGATTGCTTTGATGCCTGCCTGATTCAGTCTTGTTACACTTTATTATGGCCTTTTGTTTTTTTGGCTACACATTTAGAACTTGAATTTCTCGATCATATTTTAGGATTCTTTTTTCATATCCACTTTAAATAGAGAGAAAATCAAGATTTTCCCATAGGATTTGTTCTTCTTCCACACCCTACATGTAACTTAGTCCTTCAACATGTATTGGTCTATTTATTGGACTAAGTTTTTACTTTGCTTTTACTAAAACATGGACTTTCTTCTTCCCCTTCTGGATAGTGATTTTGTCTGTTTTCCAAGTGTGCTTAATCTTTCCACTTTTTAACCAAGGCCTTTCCAATAGCATTGGGGGTAAGATCCTAACACATCTCCTCCATTTTGAGCACACAATAAACACAACATGAAATGCACATTGTGTTATCTCTATCTCTTCTCCCCTTACTAATTCCTGCTGCTAATTCTTGCCAGCCAAAACTCTTCTCTAATCAGCTATCTTAACG